>NC_058196.1:9310666-9614412 GCF_907165205.1 Coccinella septempunctata
ATTAACAACTCAAGGCTAAATATAAATTTTCAGTCGACTTGATAGAGAATTTCAGGTGTTATAGCCGAACGGAAATTCGAGAAATTTCAAAAAACACTGAAGAAACCTATATATAGGGTGCCCCAAAACTATCGAAACAAACGTCACACCACGATAGAGTAGATCAAATACTATCGAATATGACACAAACATTAGTTGAGCGAAAATGAACGGTTTCTGAGGAAACCTATTGTTGCCGATTTTCGAACTATTTTTTCAATTACAAGGCAAATTTGTGATTAAGGATAGCGTTTTTCTCCCATATTATCACCCCTGTTTAATCTGAGTATTGAAAATCATGTAGAAAAAACAATTGTTTCAATTAACATCAACTTAGGTCGAGACTTAGGTTATGGTTATCGATTAACTACTTAAAATAATTAGGGGAGATAAAACAATAATCTTAGTTCAATATAATTTAAAATCGATATCCTTCTTCACAAACTGGCCCTGTTATTAAGAAGAATAGTTCGAAAATCGGAAACTTTAGGTATTTTAATAAAATTCTGATTATTTTGGAAACGGTACGTTTTCGTTGAACTAATGTTGGTGTCATTCGATAATATTTGGTTTACTCTATCGTGGTGTGACGTTTGCTTCACTAGTTTTGGGACACCCTGTATATGGGGTGATTTTGAACTCAGCGCAATGCCCTCTATTCACGGTTTTCATTTGTCTGTTTACTCGTGAAACACCCTGTATACTCCTTGTACTCTGAAAATTTTGAAACAAATGCCCTCACCCTCATATGAAAATTCAAATTCTTCTTGTTGTGAGAAACGTTCATCCAGAGACTCTGGTTCATCCCCCCGACCCTGGTTACATTGCCCGTTGAAAATGAAATCGGCATCTGTTTACTGCAAAACACGTGTTAATGTTGATCCGAAGGGTTCAAACTCTTCTACCTGATTCGAGCTTTTCAGGAGAGAATTGCTCAAGATGAGTTCGAGTAACATTTCGTTTTGCGTGTTATATTGGATAAAATTGAATTTATGCCATGGATGATTCGAGAATTATTGATGTCCAGAATGCTCCAGAATGATGAAAATTTTCAGATTTCATTAAAACTCTTGCGAAAACTGTCTCGTATATTGTCAAGTTTAGATTTTAATTCATTCAGAACTTTGAAGTTCGACAAATAATGATGTAAATAATTCAATATTATATTTGCCCCAAGACTCGAAACTTTTCGAGAAACGATTTATTTAATGATTTGATGACGAATAAATCAAAAAATTATGTGTGTTGATATTATATTTTCATTCATTGAAGAATATTTAGAATAATGAAGTTCAACATATGATACGAACAAGATACTTATTCAATTAACCTTATGATCCGAAACATTTCAGAATTTATTTCGTGTTTAGATAATCCGCTGCAGATCGTTTTTCACAATACGACTGTCAATTTAGGACCAATTATAGAACGATTTAATTAATAGATCAATAGCTTTCGAAAATGTTGGTCAGTCTATGAACTGACAACTCATTTTGACCAATGACGGATTTCAGTATCCGACTGCTATATAGTATGATGAGAGTTCAAAAAAATTTGTATGGACTACAGAATTTAGATGGTTGATATTCCGCGTCGCTAACAGTCAATCACATTTCCTTCAGCGTAGTTGTTGTTCTGAAGAAAAAGTAGTAGATTCTCGCAAAATCCGAAACTCTACATGTATAGCAGTTGTTCAGTTCGGGATTAAAGTTTATCCTAGATTGATATTGACATTTCAGTTCAGTTCTGTCAGATTATCTAGGATCATCTTAAATCTCGGCCTCATCCTGAACTCAACAACCGGGCCTTATAGTAATAGCAACGTAGCATTCATTAAGTCGGTATATTATTGGAATAATACTAATTTTTTATAGCGGAGAAAAGTGGTTTTCAGCCTCGGTAGGTATTCACGAAATTCATTTTATTATGTTTTTTTAAGGTGAATCGGCCCGAAATCTTGGATCCCCGACCTGCTCAGGATATACGCTGTCGGATCGTTTATTCCACTTCCTTCATGGAACCTCTTGACCAAACCTACGTGTCTGCCGTTGTACTTTGTTTTTTCGATATGGAGGGGTTGTTCTGCCAGATGTCCCATTCTGGCCTCCTGTGTACATCTTTGGTTATTTGTCATAATTTCAATCGTGGCTGATAACTTTGTTTGGTGGTATATTTATTCCACCAATTTATTGTTGTGTTAAATTAATTGATCGTCTGGAATTTTCTAAACTTCATTTATTTAATTTAAGTCAAATATAAGACGTTTCGGGTTCGGTCCCTTTTTCAATCTTTATTTTAACAATTTCCAAATCTTCTGCTCGTAGTGCATGTGTCTTCATTCTTCATTTTGTAGTTGTGCCTTTTCGTATTTGAATCTATGTTGTTCTTAATGATATCTGACTGTAGATTTTCAAAAGTGGACAAAATTCTTCTTGATTTCATATTGATTAGTTTGACATTGGTTTCGGTGAAGTCCAGCATCTTTCTCAGGATGTACGCTGTTGGATCGTTTATTCCGCTTCCTTCGTGAAAACTCTTAACAAGACCTATGTGTCTGTCAGAACAACCCCTCCATATCGAAGAAACAAAGTACAACGACAGACATATAGGAAATATAAGGTTTTACCTTCTCATATCACACGATACGTTAACTGTATTTCTAGTCTGGTTCTGTCCAACAGTCCCTTTGTCAACCATTGTTACAACGCACTGACTCAGTTTCAGTTTCGAGTGCTTAATATTGAGATATGTTCTTATCATTGGAAATTAAGACAGATTAAACATAATATTGACGTAATAAGGTCAAAACTTAGAAATGAAATACCAGAAGATTTGTTCTTCTCTTTCCGACCAGACAGAATAGATTTTATAGTTTCAAATTTCACCAGAAATAAACAAATTGTCGAGTTTAATAACTTAATGGATATGCGAGTACCTTGTTGTCTTCAAACTACTACAGACAAATGGATTGTGAACTTTTCTGATCTCTTCATACCCAATCATGTGCAGTATTTTCTCAGCATAGATCATAAATTCAATCTTCCTTACACCAAAACAATACCTGTGATGGACGTGATCGTTGACTGCGAGAGGGTTATCAGTAAACACGACTTTGAGAATAAAGATTTGATTTGGGGAAGAGTTGTTAACACTATCATGAATTTTTTGAATTCATACCACTATACTAAATCTTTCAGTCCCTCAGACGTTTCTCTCGAACAATAAAGATCACATAGTTGTCTTGAGGGCTGACAAAGGAACCTTCCTGTGATTATGAGCAGAGATGAATATTTGGGAAAATGAACGGAACTTCTCAATGATGCACATCCTATCAAACGTTGGAATCTGATCCCACAGTTCGCATCCAGAGCAAGAATAATAGATTCGTCAATATCCTGCTGAACAAAGACCTAATATCGGAAGACCTGTAATAACGGCATTTTCCCTAAGATGTATTTTCTTCCTAAGATACACAAGAGTGGCGTACCGTTTAGGCCAGTTTTGAGCTTTGTAGGTTCCCCTATTCATGAGTTGTCAAAATTTGTCGCCGATCTATTGAAGCCAATATTCGTCAAAGATGAACATTATGTCCGGAACTCCTTTCATTATTTCAATTCGATAAATGGAACCAAACTACCAATTGACTATATATTGGTATCACTTGATGTCGTTTCTCTCTATACCAACACACCTACAGATTTAGCACTGCAGATCATTGAAGAAAGTTGGAATGTAGTTTCCGACCCCTCACCCGATTTTGATTTCAATACTTTCAAGTTGGTTTACAAATTTTTGATGGCCAGCATCTATTTCTGTTTCAGCGGACAATTTTATCATCAGATTTTTGGTTTCGGAATGGGAAATTGTGTTTCACAAATTTGCTGTGACATGGTAATGGTGAAACTTCAGAATTTTTGTCTTTCCCGATTGCCTTTCTGGGTGCCCATTTTTAAACTACTACATTGATTAAATTTTCTTTGCTATACCTGTTACAACTGAACCACTCGTTTTGGACACATTCTAATCTTTTCACACTAAATTACAATTCACTTTAGAGTTGGAATCAAATAACGCTCTGAATTTTCTTGACATGAGAGTTGAGTGTGTGGACGAAAATGTTTTATATGTCGATTGGTACCATAAAACTACTTTCTCTGGTAGATATATAGGTTTTCACTCCCATCATGCCATGATACATAAAGTAAACATCATACGAAATCTGAATTTCAGAGCTTTAAACCTGTCTGATTGCAGATTTCACGAAAAAAACCTTAAAAAAATCAGGTCTATTTTATTGGGCAACAGCTATCCGGCGTCTCTCCTTGACAAAATTTTGAGGGAGCCCCCCAAACTCCCCCCACCCCAGGACATTACGTCTAAGGAACCTCCGAATGCAGTTTCAAGTTACCACATACTCATTTACATCAAAGGTCTCTCAGAAAGACTTTCAAAAATTATTAAAAAGGAGGACGTTAGGTTGTCCTTCAACACCGCAGGTAGACACTTTTTCAGTATTATTCAAAACCCGACACCAACCTTTCTGAACTCCAACGTCGTTTACAGGATCGATTGTTTGAACTGTTCTCAAGTTTATATAGGATATCTGAAGTCCAGAGTCCAAGAACATATTAGATCTGTTCGTTTGCCGATATCCAACCCCAAAACAGCTTTAGCCGAGCATTGTGTGAACGCGGGACATATCTTTAATTTTGAAGACGTCCACATACTAAATAGGGAGTCATTCCTGAGTAATCGATTGATTTATGAAATGCTGCAGATAAGTGTCCATGACTCAGTGAACTCTAGATCTGATATTCAACAACTCAGTAGATTTCATTACTCCCTATTGAAAATGAACCAACTAACAAAAAGTGGAAGATGAAATGGAGATCAACTTTTATTTTCTAAATCCCCTCTCAAGATGGAAAAATATTTTTCCGAAACGTCGGCGAACTGACAGAGTATCATTCTCCTGCTTAATTTCGATCCTTACACCACCAACCTATTTAGGAATAACGTTTGACAAAGGACTTACTTGGAAAAGTCATATCAAATAAGCAATCGACAAAACGAAAGCAGCAATGAATAGACTCTACCCTCTGGTAGAAAGAAAAAGCCACATGTCGAAAGAAACAAAATTGAAGATAATCAAAGCCGTTGCTAGGCCTCAACTGACTTTTGGATCAGTTGCCTGGGGATTTGCGGCAAAGAGCCACATCAAAAGAATTCAGGCCACTGAAAACAAGCTGCTACGATTTGCAATAGATGCATCTTGGTTAGTCAGGAATAGAAAGATTTATAGGGACCTGAAATGGGAAACCATAGCGGAATTCATGAACAGAAAAGCAGAGAAATTATTCGAAACAGCGAAAAACCATTCCAATCAAGAACTCAGGAAACTAGTGGACTACGACCCAGAGGAAGACAAAAAGGGAATGCGAATTTACCGAAGGAGACCAAGAGATCAATTGAAACGAGATTGAAATAAGAACAGAAATAAGTCAATTGAGTTCCGATTGGACTTATTTTTGCGATATAAAATTGAATATTTTTCTTCAACCCCTTGGCCGCAACCCCATCCAACTTATCATTAAAACTTCAATTAACAAAAAATATATCAATATTCAATCTCAGAAAAACAAAAATTATGTTGGGATTTAAATTTATGGGTTAAAAAAATAGATAGTAATTTTATTCCAGGATATTTCCCTGTATATCCTGGATCTGGCCGAACCACACCTTAAGGGCACAGGCCGTCACTGTAAATGAACGAGCACCTGGCGGCCTGATCAACTATAGGGTTGATGTCATTCGATTCATATTTCCTCCTTTAAACAAATTCTAGAAGCAGAAAATGGTACTTCGTCATTTTAAAAAGTTATCATATTATTTCTCATAAACTGCCCCCTCTTACTCCCTGAAGGCCTGACAAACTATAGGATTGATATCATTCGGTTCATTTTTCCTTCTTTAAACAAATTCTAGAAACAGGAGGCGGTACTCTTCATTCAAAAAAGTTATCGAATTATTTCTCATAAACTACCAACGTCCACATCTCTGATGACCTGTCAAAGAAAAAGAGAAGGGTTGTTTCATATAGTATGATTTTGCTATGAAAATTGCACGAATCAAACAATATTTTCCGCATAATTCTCATCTCATCGTGGCTTATCGCGCCCTCCACGGGCTTTTCGGATGTGATAAGACTGGTCTGTTTGTGATGGATCAGGCGGGCCGCCGTGGTCATCGTCTCAAGCTGTACCGCGGAAATTTCAAGTGTACCGTTCGTGAGCATTTTTTCTCCAATCGTGTATTCCGAGCTTGGAACGCACTGCCTAGTGAAGTGGTATGCGCCCCGTCAGTGAACGCTTTCAAAAACCGTCTTAATCGGCACTTGACTGTATCGTAATTCTCATTCTCTTTTTTCTTGCATTCTCTTTTTGGTTGTATCGTTATAATTCTTTTTGAACTCTTGTACGTCTTGCGCTGTCAGTGTGTTTTTTTTTATCTGTATGTATCTGAGAGTTATAGGCTCCTGCCTCTTCTCTTATCAATATTAAATAATAATAATAATAATAACTCCCTTACGGTACCGAGAATTTATCGAACCAATTTTTTTTCGTGCAGTGTTTGTGTGAATGTGGACAACTTCACGCCGGTTTGTTCTTAAAAACTTTCTCATTCGTTCATCTTAAAATAAAATTCTTCAATTTTACCACTTCGTTGGGTCTCCCAATAAAAGGAAATTCTTATTTATCCTCTTCAGTCACAATCTTTCGGACTGTGGAAACATTCAGCTAAAATATAAGTCGTTTAGATCCAGATTAAACATTCTATATATTCACCAACATTGTATATATTCAATACCGTCTGATATTTGTAGCTTTTAGGAGATCAGGGCTACTATTTGAATGAGAGGCCCTCAATTCTAAATAGCACTTTCTTCAACCCTGTTTGTCTCTTTTTTCAATCAATTTTTTAATCGATTAAGTAGAAATTAAAGGAAACGCAGTAAAATTTATTATATTTTAATTCTTAGGCGATCGATTTCGGATTATCATTATTTCGTCATCAGGCCAGCATACACAATAAAAATATATGATATTTTGCTAACATTAAATTCAATATTTTCTTTTCAAGGATTTTTTATTCCTCAGGTTAAGAGTATGCAACTTTTGAGACTTACTGTCGAATAAAAGTTTAAATGAAAATAGTTTTTTAATATTAATTGATATTATCGTTCCGCCGTCATGTCGCGAGTACGAGGTATAACTTGCTCTCAATGTTCTCTCAAGATTGATAGGTATGACGGTCCTATCGATTGCAAGATTTGTACAAGCAGTTTTCATATCAAGTGTGTGAATATATCTGTGGAAAATTTCAATAAAATGCGTGAGGATGGACCCATAACCAATTGGATCTGTGATCGGTGTGAAACTTCTTCGGGATCCGCGGCTCTTCGAGGTGATTCATCCGAAATGGGTACTCCAATAAATGCCTTTATTAAAGGAGCAATTCAGGAGGCTCTTCACCCGCTGTATTCTGAAATAGCGAGTTTGAAAAGCATAATAATCTAGCAGAATGCTCAAATGAACGCACTTATCGAGGAAATTCAATCTTTAAAAAAGATCAATAACAATACTACATCTGTGATAACAGCCGACCGGAATTCCCTTGATGATAAGAGTATGAAACACACGGAACCAAATTCAGGGGGCGTCGAACTGTCTGTTGATGTTTCTTGATGTTTCTACGGAGTCGTCTCGACTTGATGAAGGGGCTCCTCGAATTGTGAATAAAAATGTAGGATCCCAGGATAAGGTCGGTGTTTCAGAATGGACAACTGTTAAATCTAAAAGAAAGAAGTCGATTCAAAACCGAAACGAAATACCTTCTGATGTTCATAAACTAAGAAAACGCAGTAGTCTCATAATTGGATCATCTAAGACTACTACTCTTATCAGTGCACCCAAAAAATATCTATCCCATATTCATGTCTCTCGTCTTGATCCATCAACTACAGTCGATGATATAAATAAATTTCTTAATAAGTCTATTCCGAACTTCATATGCGAACAATTAAACGAAACAACCTGACATTTATTCTTCTTTCAAGTTGAGTTTTCCCTCAGAATATATATCCCAATTGAATGATCCCACTTTCTGGCCCGAAGGTGTTACAGTGAACAAATTTTTTTTAAGTCGGCGCCGAGCAGAACCTACAAGTTTGTGAATTCTAACAATTCTTTCGACATTCAAACATCTACAAGACTGAAAATAATCCAGTTAAATACTCAAAGTATTTCTAACATGTTCACTACTTTGGAGATGTTTCTTGGCTCTATGAAACCTGACTTCGTCAGCGTGGCCGAACATTGGTGCTCACCGGAGCAGATTCCTCACATGTCCATCCCAGGATACAAGATTGGTGCCTATTACTCTAGGGGCTCTCGAATACATGGAGGATGTGCAATTTATGTGCTTTCCGAACTTCAAGTTGAGCAATTGAACATTGATAAGTTTTCAGTTGAAATGCACTGTGAAATGTGCTGGGTTAAGTATAATCTCGGTATGTCATCATTCTGCGTTATCAGTGTTTATCGTCCCCCAACTGGCAATATTCATTTATTTTTGAATATCCTACAGTATATTGTTGCCACCCTGTATACAAGGGCCCCATTGTTAACATATTCTTGCTCAAGTCAGCATTTTCCAAAACAATATATAAGCAGCAGCATGACGCTCTCAGTTCAGTTCAGATCGTACCGTTGAGATTGATTCTTCATTCATATCGCATAGTTCAAATTAATTCTCGTATCTATTGATCTATTTCTGTATCTTGTGCCTTCCAAATAAATTAATTAAAAATAACAGTGCATTATCCTTCGTAAGGTGACAATCTATCAATCTATAATAGTGTTCATAACTAAAGGTTTTACGGAGCTTTACCTCAATAAAGCTGCCCTGGTGACAGCGACCCTGCTTTCTGTTAGTTTTTTTTTTAAAACTAAGGAACACAACACAAAAATTGGTGACAGAGCGGTGGGATACCTAAAAGAGAGCCAGCAGAATACCTCAAGGAAAGCCAACAGGACATCTGAAGAAGAGTCTACAAGGACCAGCAGGATATCTACTGGGTTGCAGTCGCCGTGTTTCTTCAGTTTAGTGCAGTGCAGTGATTGTGCAGTGTCACTCGAGAAGAAGATCACATCTTGACCGCCTCTCTATGAGCACAGCTCTTAATAGGAAAGGACCCCAAGCTATAAGCCAAAGCTGCTTCCCTCTTCTGTAACTGGTTCTCAAGATTCACCGGACTAGCGGAGTCTACGCAGAAGAATCCACCTGTGTAACTGGATCCTCAGATTCACCTGACTACTGGAGTCTACGCACGGGTTCAAATTCCTAATTCCCTCGAGAAAAACGTAAGTCAATTTTCTGTTTATCAACCATCATTTATATAATCGTTCTCAAGTGAAATCAATTTCCTTAAATCCTTCATCATGTCAAATCCTGAAATTGAGAATATTCCTCAAAATGACGATCTCTCCGACGACGAAAGTTCTTCAAATAATCTCCCAATAACAGTTCTCTTTAAGTTTATCAAACCCTTCGATGGAAATCGATCTGAACTCAATACCTTCATTCAAAACACAAATTCTGCTTTTTCACTTGCTTCGCCTGATCAAATCGATAGTTTATTGCTCTATGTTGTATCACAACTCTCAGCTAGTGTCGTTAATGAATTAGAATTATCGGACATAACTCCTTGGACTCAATTAAAAATTCGTTTGAAACAATTTTATGGCCAAACGAAACATTTAGTTCAAACGCACGAAGAACTTGAAACCATTCGACAAGCGCCGTATGAAAACATAACTGATTTCTTCAAACGTCTGGAAGAAGTGAAAAACGAATGCATTCAAGCTGAAATCTTGAGTTGTTCTCATCCTGACGAACTTCCGGGATTGAAAAAATCAATTCAACAAACTGCTCTTCGACGGTTCATCATTCATTCCAAAGCAGAAATAAGTCAAATGCTTCGAGCTAGAAATATAGGTGATTTGAATGAAGCTTATTCTATTGCTCTTCAAGAGGAAAAAATTATAAATTATACCAAATCTAAATCTAATTCTATGAATCGTATTACCAATCAAAGAAATTATTCAAATCATCAAAGAACCTCTTTCCAAAATAATCAAAGGAATGGCACAACTCCTAATTTTCAAAATCATAACTATAAACGTAATTATAATATGAATAATAGACCTCCTAATCCTTCGAATGAAAGATATAATTTCGTAAAGAATAATTCAAACGTTAATAATCATGCCTCAACTTCTAGACAAAATAGTCCTCCTAATTAAACCTCAAATCCAAACGCTAAATCTTACAAGTTTTGTAATTATTGTAAAAAATCATGTCATATAATATCAGAATGTAGGAAACGAGAATTTAACAATTCTAAAGTCAATCATTTAAACGGGGAAAGTTCGGACCTGAAGAATGCCCAGGATTCCGACGAAATCATTCAGAAGGCATTCAATTAAATTCAAAAATAAACAGTTCTCACAATAAGTCTAATATTCCTCATGATAAATTAAAATTTCTAACATTCAAAATCCCAAATTCTCCTAAAGAATATGTAACTCTTTTAATTGATACAGGAGCGGCCTGTTCCATTATAAAACATGATGCACTTATTCCTAGCCAAACTCATCTTGATAAAAATGATATTATTTTATTGAATGGAATAAATCCTAATATGCCTATCAATACAATTGGAACAACGGAAATATCCTTGTCAATATCGTCCAAAAATATTGTTCATAAATTCAATGTTATAAACGCTGCAAAAATACAGACTCATTTCGACGGGTTGCTTGGTAACGATTTCTTCCAAGAACAACAAGCTTTTCTTAATTATGCAGACAATGTTGCAATTATAAACGGACACCGTATTCGTTTCAACAATGAAATTAAAGAAGATAAAATAATCATTCCTTCTCGATGCGAAGTTATTGCTGAAGTCGATATTGTTGGCAATTTGAGACAGGGACTCATTGAGAAATTAACAATATGTGATAACGTTCTTATACCCAATACTCTTGTTACAAATGATAATTCAAAAGCTCGTATTCCAATTCTCAACTTGAATTCTAAAGAAGTCACAATAGACAGACCCGTATTGGAAATAATTGAATTCTTACCGGAAAAATCTATAAATTTAAATCTCTCAACTAACTATAATCAGAATCACTCAAAAAAAGAAGCATTTCAAAGAAATAAAATTCTTGAAGAAAATCTTCGATTGAATCATTTAAATGAGGAAGAAAAAGCATCCATTATAAAAATTTGTCATAAATATTCAAACTTAATTTATCTACCAGGCGATTCCTTAACTTCAACACCAACATTAAAACATGAAATTCCAACATCATCTAACATTCCAATCTATTCTAAAATTTATCGATTACCTAAAATTCATGAAAAAGAAGCTAATGAACAGATTCAGAAAATGCTCGATCAAGATATCTTAAGACCTTCTAATTCTCCGTGGAATTCACCAATTTGTATTGTTCCTAAGAAAAAAGATGCATCAGGACAACAAAAATGGCGATTAGTTTGTGATTTTAGAAAACTTAATGAAATAACGGTCGGTGATAGTTATCCACTTCCTAATATTGAGAGCATATTAGATCAATTAGGAAATGCAATCTATTTTTCAACTTTAGATCTCGCATCAGGGTTTTATCAGGTCGAGTTAGAAGAAAAAGATAAATTTAAAACGGCTATAGCTACTCCATCAGGACTTTACAAATTCAACAGAATGCCTATGGGACTCAAAAACAGTCCGAGTCGTTTAGCAAGACTTATGAAAATTGTACTATCCGGGCTCCAAGGTGCTAAATGTTTTTGTTATATTGATGATATAGTGGTTCATGGTTCTTCATTAGAAGATCATAATTCGATGCTAGAAGATGTTTTCCGTCAATTACAAATTCACAATCTTCAATTACAGCCGAATAAATGCGAATTTTTATGTCGAGAAATAACGTATCTAGGTCATCATGTATCAAAAGAAGGGGTTAAACCCAATCAAAACAAAATCGAAGTTATTAAAAATATTTCAGTTCCCAAAAATCCTAAACAATTAAAATCGTTTCTAGGTCTTATTGGTTATTATCGAAAATTCATCGAAAACTTTTCCGCTATCGCTAAGCCATTACATAACTTACTGAAGAAAAATCAAAAATTCGAATGGACAGAAGATTGTCAGAAGTCTTTTGAGAAATTTAAAGACATCCTTACAAAAGAACCAATTATCAAATTTCCTAATTTTTCAGAAACATTCATATTAACGATGCTATTGCTGCAGTACTTTCTCAAGGACCTATTGGAAAAGATTTACCCATCAGTTATTATTCTAAAACTCTAACAAAATCTGAAAGAAATTATTCCACGACAGAAAAGGAATTATAAGCTATCGTTGAATCTTGTAAACATTACAGACCATACCTTTATGGGCAAAAATTCATTATTTGCACAGATCATAAACCTTTAGTTTGGTTGAAAAATTGTAAGGAACCTTCAAGTCGCTTATTGTGATGGAGATTGAAATTAATGGACTATGATTATGAAATAGTGTATAAGAAAGGAAAGTTGAATCAGAATGCAGATGCTCTAAGTCGTTTAATTCAAGACAATAATAATGAAATCTCTTATAATGACTTCATGAATAAATACGAATCCAAAACCATACAGAATTCTTCCAATATTCAAGAAAAGCTAGGCAATCTTTTCGAAGCGCCACCTAATCATTCTCTAGCACATTGTGTATCTCAGGATTTTAAAATGGGTTAAGGAATAGCATTAATATTCAAAACTAGATTTGGACAAGTAAATGAATTGAAATCTCAAAATAAAACTGTAGGACAAGTGGCTTATATTAGTGATCAAAACCGAAGAATTTATTACCTCATAACCAAAGCTCTCTCTTTCCAAAAACCTACTTATCAAACAGTTTTCAGAGCTCTAATGAATCTCAAAATTTTATGTCAACAAAATAATGAATCACATTTAGCTTTCCCTCGTATCAGTTGTGGTTTAGACAATCTTTATTGGCCAAAAATATTTGATATGATTAAATACATTTTTCACGATTCGTCGATCAGTATAACAATATATAATTTACCTGATGAATACAGTAAAAATTTTGTTTATTCTATAGATGACGAAGACCTCACGTTTGAAAACTTCAAAGGCTTTCATCAAAGAGAAGTTAAAATTCCTAAACCTAAGGTTGTTAATACGCCAATTTCCAATATGAAAACATTTATAATTCCAATGTCATGCGACTACTCAATTCCGAACAAATTTCTTGATTTTATAAAAACTCATTTTACAGATCTTCCGGAAAATCCTAAAGTTACTAATATAATAGCAAAAAAGTTAACTAATCAATTTATTTTTGTTCTCTTTCTAAAAGAATTTAATGATCAATCTGTAACATACGAAGATTTATTCGCAACTTTTGTTAATCTTAGACTAATGCTCAATTTTAACAACATATAAAAGTTCACGATTCCAAATATAGCTCTTTTTAAAAATAATTCTATAATCCGAGAAGATACCTTTTTCAGTCTCTTATATTTTCTATTTCGTGACTTTGAATATGAAATTTTATGCGACGAACGAATTAATGTAAGTGATGAAAACTTAATAAAGGAGATTTTATTCGAAAATCATGATTCACCATTAGCTGGACACCAAGGATTTGAACGCACATACGAAAAAATAAAGAAATTCTATTTTTGGGATAATATGAAAGATCATATTCGAAAGTATATAAGGAGATGCAAAATATGTCAAAAATCTAAAACTGATTTCAAACATAATAAAAGTCCTATGATCATTACAACTACCTCAACCAAATTTTGTGAACAAATTGCCTTAGATATAGTTGGTCCTCTACCTATGACGAAAAATAATAATCGCTTTATATCAACCATTCAAGACGACTTAACGAAATTCATTCAAGCTTACGCTCTCAACATACATGATGCTGTAACGGTAGCAATACACTTTCTTAAATTCTGTACACAATTCGGATTTCCAAACAATATTCTCACAGATCAAGGCGTAGAATTCACATCGAAAATATTCAAAGAAATGAATAAATTAATGTCGATCAAACAAAAGCAATCATCTCCATATCACCCTCAAACGCAAGGATCCTTAGAAAGAACACATCTTACTCTTAAAGATTATTTCAAATGCTATGTGAATAAAGACTGTAATAACTGGGATGAATTCCTCAACTTTGCAACGTTCAGTTATAATACCTCAATACATAAATCTACTCAAAAAACCCCATATGAATTAGTCTTTGGACAAAGGGCTCGAATTCCCTCACAAATAAATAATCCGAAAAATCTCAATAATTATTCAGAACTAGCTACTGATATCACAAATAAATTGAAAATACTAAGAGAAACTGCTCGTGATAATCTTCTAAAGTCTAAAAATAAATCCAAGGAATATTATGATAAAACTCACAATAGAACGTATCAATTCAATGAAGGCGATCTTGTACTTCTTTATGACTCACAGTCGAAAGCGAAAAATAAGAAACTAGCTCCAAATTACAAAGGACCTTATAAAATAGAACAGATACATAATAATCAGACAGCAACATTGAGAATTAGTCCTTCGAAACTAAAAACTTATCATTTTAATAAATTGAAACCTTATGTTGTTGCAGATAATGACGAAAATAATTGTTCTCCTCCAGTTATTCACTTTCCGAGTCCTTCTTCAAGCACATCAGTATGAAATCAATCCCATCAAATCATCCTCCGGTTTATTATATCATAATCTTGGTAAGGCACAAATATCAAACGAAAAATATATAATTCTTACATATCATAACTTAACTCATTTCAAATATCAAGTCGTACAAATATTAGGTTTCTATTCGAACTCTATTAATCTATGTGATATCGCAATGGCTGAAGGTTGAAGACGTTACATCAGTTGTAGAATTCAAAAAAATCAACCCGAAGATGAAATGCATTTGATGCAGTGTTAGGCTGGAAACGCACCGGATGCAACATTTTGTTGCGAGACGTTGCGCATCATTTTGTCTCGCAACAAAATGTTGCAAGCTAAAATCTAACTATCTTTCGCTTGCAACATTTCGGTTGCAACAAATTTTTCCTAGTGTATTTCTGAAGTTTGACAGGATCACACGTATTTCGACTTTCGTGTTTTCGAGGTGAATTAATTTGTATACGTATAGAAAATGGACCCGAATATCCTTATATGGCAATTTCTTCAATTACTGGAACCTGAAAAGAAGATTTGGATACATCCTTTAAACAAAAAAAGAAACATACTGGGATTCATTGGAGAGCTCAGGAATGATCCAGAGAAATTTTGTAACTATTGCCGAATGAACATCGAAACTTTCGACCATCTTTTGAGTTTAATCAAAGAAAAAATTCGCAAGCAAGATACGAATTATTATTATTACTCATATTATAATTATTATTCATTATTATTATTATTTCGGAGAGTTTGGAGGTCATGAAGACTATTGAGAAATGTCCTATAGTATATAACATTACTAGCAAGGTAAGAGGGTTTTACCTCCTTGAGCCAGTAAAACCCGTTACCTTGCGTGTATTGTTTTATATTTTATTTGTTTCTCATTTTATAAAGGTTAGATAAATTCCAAAAAAATCTCAATAATTTGTCGCAAATGTCGTAAGCTATGGAAGCGTTGCCATGAACATGTCTGTTTATTTTTCTTTAAATTTGTTTTGACGAAAGCGAAAATGAATGTACCAAAAGAAATTATTCAGGCAGCCAGCAGTGTAGCTTTGTTTATTACCTGCAAAATCAGCTTCAAGGTACGAGCGAGAATACGACGACTTCAAAAAGTGGCAAAACAAAAATAGTGTGATTGGGGTAACTGAAGATGTTTTGTTGGTCTACTTGAATCAACTATCAGCTAGATTCAGCCCTAATACTTTATGGGCAAAATGGTCTATGCTGAAAAGCTGCTTGGAAATGAAAGAAAATGCCCCTGTTCGCAGGTTTGTTTTCCTTAAAAAATTTATTGAAAAATATGACGTTTAGTTGTCATTTGCAGATTTCAAAAGGTAATAGCGTTTCTGAAACGAAAAAATGAGCGTTATACGCCAAAAAGGCCAAGGTATTAAGTAAATAAGAGGCTAAACAATTTCTTTTTCATGCTCCTGATGACCAGTGGTTGCTGGCGAAAATTGTAACAATATTTGTAATTTTTGGATGTTGTCGATGTGACGAAATTCTTTCCTTAAACATGAATGAAGTAGAAGATATGGAAAAATATGTTATTGTGACATTGCGGCAAACAAAAAATTTAACAACAAGAAGATTCACCATAACCGATGATGGCTGCAGCTTCAAGCCCTGCATGTTATACAGAAAATATGTAAATCTTCGGCCTCCTGGAACAGAAAGCCTAAGATTTTTTTCGACATACCGACATGGAAAGTGCATTTCCCTTAATGCTGGCCAGCACACTATTGGTGGTGTCCCAAAGCAAATAGCGAAATATTTAGGTTTAAAAAACCCAGAGTTATACACCGGCCACTCTTTTCGCAGAACTGGAGCCACTATGGTTGCGGATTCGGGTGGAGATATTTTAGCACTAAAGCGTGCAGGAGGGTGGAAGACCACCGAAATTGCGATGAGTTATGTCGATGATTCGGTCAACAAAAAAATCGAAATGTCTAGCAAATTATTTGGTGGTAAGGAGAGTACAAATGTTCTGCAATCCTCGAGTTCAGCAGTTTCTGAGTCAACAGATGGTTCATCATCATCAGTATCAACTCTTTCATCATCAAAAATCTGTGTTACTGGAAATAACAATTGTACCATGATTTTCAACATATATGACGACAAAACAAAATTTTCTAATGTAAATAATACTACTAACTTGTAAAAACTTTGCAAGATAACTGTCAGTTTTACAAGTTAGTGACTTTCTTGATTAATATTGTGTTTTTGGAAACTGACGTTTACAAATGAGTAACAAATAAAAACATTAACTCCACTGAATAGTACAGGTAAAAATTTTCTTGCATTGGTGACGCAATGAGATACAGTATGCCTCATAATGTAAAAGCAAAAAGTGACCTAAATCAACTATTGACTAAAGTATAGTTTGTATTATTTCTACTCATCATCTGGACAACAGAACTTCGATCAATAGATCAATCCTCTAGTATGTTGCAAGGTGAATGTTGCAACCTCTTCGGCAGGGCTGCTTCGCCTTTTTGTTGCGAAACGTCTCGCAACAACTTTCTTCCCATTTCATTCTGAAGGGAACGAGAAGCTTGCAACATCTCGAAACAAAATGTTGCATTCGATCAGTTCGAACCTTCGGTAGAGCACCTACTAAATTTGATGCGAAACACCTCGCAACATCTCGCAACGTCTCGCAACGTCTCGCAACGTTTCGAACCCGTGTTGCAAGCGGTGCGTGCCGTCCCATTTGATT
This sequence comes from Coccinella septempunctata, assembly GCF_907165205.1. Lineage (NCBI taxonomy): Eukaryota > Metazoa > Arthropoda > Insecta > Coleoptera > Coccinellidae > Coccinella > Coccinella septempunctata. The sequence continues at coordinate 9,328,254 of NC_058196.1, forward strand.
CTGAAGAAAATGCGGAGCTTGCAACATCTCGCAACATCCCGCAACGTCTCGCAACAAAATGTTGCATCCGGTGCGTTTCCAGCCTTAGCATTGAGTTGAATATTCAAAGGTGGTAGGGAATGGGTAACTCTTGAAGAAATGAACGGATAATTACAAGAATGTTGAATTCTTCAAACAAAAATCATCTTGCATGAATGGTAGTCAAAATAATTAAAAGAAGTTTGAAGCAAGAGGAGCTTCACCTTCAAACAGAACAACTGGCTCGTATTCGTGTCTGCTTATTTTCAATACATTGATATAATGATAATAATTATACAGGGTATGGCGTAATGAATGGATAATATAGAACCTGCGGGTAGAGGACTCTATGGCGGTTCAGATAGATATATTTTACGTTTTGTAAAAGTGCCTTGATTTTCGAGATATTGGGAATTTTCGATGAATCACCCCAAATAATAATAATAACTGGATATTGACATTTTTCATCATAGCGGATCAAAAGAAACTCCTTGATTTAATGGCAACTCGTTTAACGCTCTCACCTCATATATATCGCGGTCACCTCCGAAATCGGAGGTGACAACGTTTTGCCTTGTTTTATTTATTTATTTATTCAAAAGAAGAATACAAACAGGTATTTCAACCCAATACAGTATTCAGGAGGCTTCAGGGACCAACATATCAAAAAATCGTTTTGAGGTCACAACGCACCCCCTTTATGTACTGAACAATCTTTTAGTTCGAGTGTATATCACTGGCGCTAGTGTGCTGAGCTGTATATCGAAGAATTGCTCTGGAAGACTCTTTGCTCGTTAGCACCTCCAAAATTGGCAACATTGTACTGTGCCAGCAGATGTAGACAGGCGGAATATCAGTATACGGAGGAATTAAGTTAAGAGAGGCGCAGGGCGTTATCTCCTCCATTATTGCAATCCAGGCGGCATATCTCAACGATTTTTTATCGCATTCTTCTGTAGGGGAAAGAATCACGTGAAAGAAAACCAATCTTGGTTCTCTCGAATGGGATTATGATTGTTTATATTTCATCGTGTGTATCTATGCATCCGTTGAACTTCTTTCATCTCAAGCTAATACTATAATTCTGAATTTGGCGAACTATTTCATTACCTATCTGAAAACAAATCGATTTGAGTCTTGTCCATAATAATATTGCTTTTGTCTATGGAAATTATCTATATAGATAATACTGCCTATTAGAATAACGAATAATCAGTATTGTTACATTGCATGTAATAAAATGAGCTGTTCAGCGAAATAAAAATTTTTCGGAAAAGAATATTCAGATGTGAATGGTGATGAATATTCAAGGACAATGAGCCATTCCGAAAATTTTCATTTCAGAATCAAGAGAAAAAATTCTACAAATTCTACAAAATCACAGAAATGAACAACGTCGGCTAAACCAACATTGTTATGTTATTTCAAATGGAACGCTCTATATATTTTCCTTAAATCGGATTGCTCAATGATTTTGAGGAATCCTTTGCTTACAAACATCTCTCTTATTATCGATTATGTTTAAATATTGGATTTTCCCGAAAAATTTAAGAGCTTGTACCATCTCTCTGGTTTAAATTTTTTAGTGATGTATCATAAAGAAAATTACCAATTATATCGAAACAAGTAAGATTTTATGAAGAATTATCCAAAACAGATTTGCATTTTCGATAGATCATACTGGATGTAAGGGAAAAAATAAACACAATTGAAGTCTATTGAAGGCTTTGAGTCAACTTATTTCGAAATTGCAACCATATTTTTGTCAAGACATGATGAATCTACAAAATGAAGTTAATAATAGAAATACATACTCGGATACATATGATTGATATACAGATAATTGATTGGTAAATTCCCAAAAGCTATGATGGACGCATGATGAAAGGAGAAAGACAAAAGTTAATTTAAGTATTTTCGCATGCAGTTTCATTATTCAAAATAAATGATGATTCTTATAATTAACAAATCAGGTGCAATTGAAATTTTTGTTGTGGTCTTCGAAAATTACACATATTGATTAAACTGCTACTATCTAAAATAAAAAGGTACATAGATAAAATATAGCTATATACAGGATATCTGTAAACAAATGCGAAGGAATAAGGGAGATGATTCCTTAATGAAAATAAGCGGGGGTAGTTCCTGTAAATTTTCCGAATCGAAAGCCCTTCCAAGATACAGCCTTTGGAAGGCGATGACGAGTTCACAGTTTTTAATTTTTTTTTACAGGTCCTAAAAACCACTGAGTCATAAAACTATACATATTATGAAGCACTGAGTAGATTGGTACCAGTTTCAACTTCGGCAAGCTCGTAGGTTAGGCGGTAACTTGCTATCGAATTTTTTAATGTGTCTCTCCCTTAAATTCAAAAATTTCTGTTAAAATGTTGAAATTTGAGTTATTATGCTATTGTCTTAAAAGTGTACGAAACTAGCAGGTCGGGGGATCCAGAATTCCGAGCCGATGCACCTCAAAAAAAAAACATAATAAAATGAATTTCGTGAATACCGAGGCTAAAAACCACTATTCTCCACTATAAAAAATTAATATTATTCCAATAATATACCGACTTAATTAATGCTACGTTGCTATTACTATAAGGCCCAGTTGATCAGTTCAGGATTAGGCCGAAATTTGAAATGATCCTAGATTAACCTGACAGGAATGAACTGAAATTTCAAAATCAATCTAGGATAAACTTTAATCCCAAACTGATCAACTGGGCCTATTCATGTAGAGTTTCGGATTTTGCGAGAATCTACTACTTTTTTTTTCAAAACAACAACTGCGCTGAAGGAAATGTGTCTCTCGCTTAAATTCAAAAATTTCTGTCAAAATGTTGAAATTTGAGTTATTATGCTAATTTCATAGCAGGTCGGGGGATCCAAGATTTCGAGCCGATTCACCTCAAAAAAAACATAATAAAATGAATTTCGTGAATACCGAGGATAAGAACCACTATTCTCCACTATAAAAAATTAATATTATTCCAATAATATACCGACTTAATTAATGCTACGTTTCTATTACTATAAGGCCCGGTTGATCAGTTCAGGCCGAGATTTAAGATGATTCTAGATTAACCTGACAGAAATGAACTGAAATGTCAAAATCAATCTAGGATAAACTTTAATCCCGAACTGAACAACTAGGCCTTTTCATGTAGAGTTTCGGATTTTGCGAGAATCTATTACTTTTTCTTCAAAACAACAACTGCGCTGAAGGAAATGTTAATGACTGTCAGCGACACATAATATCAACCATCTAAATTCTGTAGTCTATACAAAATTTTTTGAACTCTCATTATACTATGTAGCAGTCTGATACTGAAATCCGTCATTTGACAAAAGGAATTGTCAGTTTATAGACTGACCAACATTTTCGAAAGCTATTGATCTATTAATTAAATCGTTCTATAATTGGTCCTAAATTGACAGTCGTATTGTGAACAACGATATGCAGCGGATTTAAACAGAATTAATTTCGTGTTTAAATAATCCGCTGCATATCGTTGTTCACAATACGACTGTCAATTTAGGACCAATTATAGAACGATTTAATTAATAGATCAATAGCTTTCGAAAATGTTGGTCAGTCTATAAACTGACAATTCCTTTTGTCAAATGACGGATTTCAGTATCAGACTGCTACATAGTATAATGAGAGTTCAAAAAATTTTGTATAGACTACAGAATTTAGATGGTTGATATTATGTGTCGCTGACAGTCATTAACATTTCCTTCAGCGCAGTTGTTGTTTTGAAGAAAAAGTAATAGATTCTCGCAAAATCCGAAACTCTACATGAAAAGGCCTAGTTGTTCAGTTCGGGATTAAAGTTTATCCTAGATTGATTTTGACATTTCAGTTCATTTCTGTCAGGTTAATCTAGAATCATCTTAAATCTCGGCCTGAACTGATCAACCGGGCCTTATAGTAATAGAAACGTAGCATTAATTAAGTCGGTATATTATTGGAATAATATTAATTTTTTATAGTGGAGAATAGTGGTTCTTATCCTCGGTATTCACGAAATTCATTTTATTATGTTTTTTTTGAGGTGAATCGGCTCGAAATCTTGGATCCCCCGACCTGCTATGAAATTAGCATAATAACTCAAATTTCAACATTTTCACAGAAATTTTTGAATTTAAGCGAGAGACACATTTCCTTCAGCGCAGTTGTTGTTTTGAAAAAAAAAGTAGTAGATTCTCGCAAAATCCGAAACTCTACATGAATAGGCCCAGTTGATCAGTTTGGGATTAAAGTTTATCCTAGATTGATTTTGAAATTTCAGTTCATTCCTGTCAGGTTAATCTAGGATCATTTCAAATTTCGGCCTAATCCTGAACTGATCAACTGGGCCTTATAGTAATAGCAACGTAGCATTAATTAAGTCGGTATATTATTGGAATAATATTAATTTTTTATAGTGGAGAATAGTGGTTTTTAGCCTCGGTATTCACGAAATTCATTTTATTATGTTTTTTTTTTGAGGTGCATCGGCTCGGAATTCTGGATCCCCCGACCTGCTAGTTTCGTACACTTTTAAGACAATAGCATAATAACTCAAATTTCAACATTTTAACAGAAATTTTTGAATTTAAGGGAGAGACACATTAAAAAATTCGATAGCAAGTTACCGCCTAACCTACGAGCTTGCCGAAGTTGAAACTGGTACCAATCTACTCAGTGCTTCATAATATGTATAGTTTTATGACTCAGTGGTTTTTAGGACCTGTAAAAAAAAATTAAAAACTGTGAACTCGTCATCGCCTTCCAAAGGCTGTATCTTGGAAGGGCTTTCGATTCGGAAAATTTACAGGAACTACCCCCGCTTATTTTCATTAAGGAATCATCTCCCTTATTCCTTCGCATTTGTTTACAGATATCCTGTATATAGCTATATTTTATCTATGTACCTTTTTATTTTAGATAGTAGCAGTTTAATCAATATGTGTAATTTTCGAAGACCACAACAAAAATTTCAATTGCACCTGATTTGTTAATTATAAGAATCATCATTTATTTTGAATAATGAAACTGCATGCGAAAATACTTAAATTAACTTTTGTCTTTCTCCTTTCATCATGCGTCCATCATAGCTTTTGGGAATTTACCAATCAATTATCTGTATATCAATCATATGTATCCGAGTATGTATTTATATTATTAACTTCATTTTGTAGATTCATCATGTCTTGACAAAAATATGGTTGCAATTTCGAAATAAGTTGACTCAAAGCCTTCAATAGACTTCAATTGTGTTTATTTTTTCCCTTACATCCAGTATGATCTATCGAAAATGCAAATCTGTTTTGGATAATTCTTCATAAAATCTTACTTGTTTCGATATAATTGGTAATTTTCTTTATGATACATCACTAAAAAATTTAAACCAGAGAGATGGTACAAGCTCTTAAATTTTTCGGGAAAATCCAATATTTAAACATAATCGATAATAAGAGAGATGTTTGTAAGCAAAGGATTCCTCAAAATCATTGAGCAATCCGATTTAAGGAAAATATATAGAGCGTTCCATTTGAAATAACATAACAATGTTGGTTTAGCCGACGTTGTTCATTTCTGTGATTTTGTAGAATTTGTAGAATTTTTTCTCTTGATTCTGAAATGAAAATTTTCGGAATGGCTCATTGTCCTTGAATATTCATCACCATTCACATCTGAATATTCTTTTCCGAAAAATTTTTATTTCGCTGAACAGCTCATTTTATTACATGCAATGTAACAATACTGATTATTCGTTATTCTAATAGGCAGTATTATCTATATAGATAATTTCCATAGACAAAAGCAATATTATTATGGACAAGACTCAAATCGATTTGTTTTCAGATAGGTAATGAAATAGTTCGCCAAATTCAGAATTATAGTATTAGCTTGAGATGAAAGAAGTTCAACGGATGCATAGATACACACGATGAAATATAAACAATCATAATCCCATTCGAGAGAACCAAGATTGGTTTTCTTTCACGTGATTCTTTCCCCTACAGAAGAATGCGATAAAAAATCGTTGAGATATGCCGCCTGGATTGCAATAATGGAGGAGATAACGCCCTGCGCCTCTCTTAACTTAATTCCTCCGTATACTGATATTCCGCCTGTCTACATCTGCTGGCACAGTACAATGTTGCCAATTTTGGAGGTGCTAACGAGCAAAGAGTCTTCCAGAGCAATTCTTCGATATACAGCTCAGCACACTAGCGCCAGTGATATACACTCGAACTAAGAGATTGTTCAGTACATAAAGGGGGTGCGTTGTGACCTCAAAACGATTTTTTGATATGTTGGTCCCTGAAGCCTCCTGAATACTGTATTGGGTTGAAATACCTGTTTGTATTCTTCTTTTGAATAAATAAATAAATAAAACAAGGCAAAACGTTGTCACCTCCGATTTCGGAGGTGACCGCGATATATATGAGGTGAGAGCGTTAAACGAGTTGCCATTAAATCAAGGAGTTTCTTTTGATCCGCTATGATGAAAAATGTCAATATCCAGTTATTATTATTATTTGGGGTGATTCATCGAAAATTCCCAATATCTCGAAAATCAAGGCACTTTTACAAAACGTAAAATATATCTATCTGAACCGCCATAGAGTCCTCTACCCGCAGGTTCTATATTATCCATTCATTACGCCATACCCTGTATAATTATTATCATTATATCAATGTATTGAAAATAAACAGACACGAATACGAGCCAGTTGTTCTGTTTGAAGGTGAAGCTCCTCTTGCTTCAAACTTCTTTTAATTATTTTGACTACCATTCATGCAAGATGATTTTTGTTTGAAGAATTCAACATTCTTGTAATTATCCGTTCATTTCTTCAAGAGTTACCCATTCCCTACCACCTTTGAATATTCAACTCAATGCTAACACTGCATCAAATGCATTTCATCTTCGGGTTGATTTTTTTGAATTCTACAACTGATGTAACGTCTTCAACCTTCAGCCAAAGAAGATAAACAACAGTAACTTTCCTCAAGCTACTGATCACTTGTATTTTCCAAGTAAATAAATAGATTCGATAAGTCTCCAATCAGTTTGTTAAAACGTCAATTATGTTCGTTACATATTTTCGACTTAATATTTTCCGCAGTGATTTGACATTGTGATGAAATACGTAATTACTTAGAGTCTCACGTAGAACGGACTACGTAGCACTGATTTAAAACTGAAAAATATTTTGACAAGCGTCTTTACCCAACATTTTCGTACCATACAGAGTGAAAGGTATCCAATTTCCATGGCCAATCCAGTGCTAAAATAAAAGTGATTGAAGTATAGAAGCTAAAACTCATATGACCCGTCGTGCCCGTTCGGAGTTATGGTCTTCGAGAAAGACCATAACGAGCTATTCATTTGGTATTATCTCTTGGACGACCACCGATTTAGCAGCTTTACAGAGAAAAATAAGGACGATGCTGACTAAACACAATAAACATCACCCCAAAAGCTCAATAGAACGGACAGAGCTGCCACGACATCTTGGGGGTAGAGGAATTGTTGATTTGTCCAACCGTATGTCCCAGGAAATTGAAGGACTTCGAAAATATTTCTTGAGCAAGGCAGCTTCGTCAGAACTCCATCGAGTAGTTTGTGTTGCTGATAGTTCTACACCATTAAAGCTACAACAGGATCACTTGGATACCGTCGAACACTCTGCAGAAAGTAAAATGCAGAAACTGATTGGCAAACCTTTGCATGGGAGGCACCAGAACGAGGTCAACCATGATTACGTCGACATATCTGCGTCGAACTACTGGTTGACTTCCGGAAGGTTGTTTCCTGAGACAGAGGGCTTCATGCTCGCCATCCAGGATCAGGTGATTCCAACAAGAAATTACATGAAGTACATCGCCAAGGATGCCTCAGTGGCGGACGATAGCTGTCGTTATGGCTGTGCGACACATGAAACTATCCAGCACATCACCGGCGGATGTCAGAAGTTTCGATCTGAACTATCAAACTGAAATTCAACATGTGCATCTCAATTCGAAAACTATGTGCAGTTTCAAGATTTGGTTCGAATCGATCCAACAGTTCTCGAGGAATTGATATCACACTTTGCCGAATAGACCACTGAAATCTCAATTCCTATCTGCACTATCGAACTGAAATTCAACATGTGCATCTCCATTCGAAAACTACGTGCAGTTTCAAGATTTGGTTCGAATTGATCCAACAGTTTTCGAGGAATTGATATCACACTTTGCCGAATTGATAACTGAAATCTCAATTTCTATCTGAACTATCAAACTGAATTTCAACATGTGCATCTCAATTCGAAAACTATGTGCAGTTTCAAGATTTGGTTCGAATTGGTTCAACAGTTTTTGAGGAATTGATATTACACTTTGCCGAATAGACCACTGAAATCTCGATTCCTATCTGCACTATCGAACTGAAATTCAACATGTGCATCTCAATTCGAAAACTATGTGCAGTTTCAAGATTTGGTTCGAATTGATCCAACAGTTTTCGAGGAATTGATATCACACTTTGCCGAATAGACCACTGAAATCTCAATTCCTATCTGCACTATCGAACTGAAATTCAACATGTGCATCTCAATTCGAAAACTACGTGCAGTTTCAAGATTTGGTTCGAATTGATCCAACAGTTTTCGAGGAATTGATATCACACTTTGCAGAATTGACAACTGAAATCTCAATTTCTATCTGAACTATCAAACTGAATTTCAACATGTGCATCTCAATTCGAAAACTATGTGCAGTTTCAAGATTTGGTTCGAATTGGTTCAACAGTTTTTGAGGAATTGATATCACACTTTGCCGAATAGACCACTGAAATCTCAATTCCTATCTGCACTATCGAACTGAAATTCAACATGTGCATCTCAATTCGAAAACTACGTGCAGTTTCAAGATTTGGTTCGAATTGATCCAACAGTTTTCGAGGAATTGATATCACACTTTGTCGAATTGACCACTGAAATCTCAATTTCTATCTGAACTATCGAACTGAAATTCAACATGTGCATCTCAATACGAAAACTATGAGCAGTTTCAAGATTTGGTTCGAATTGATCCAATAGTTCCTTAGGAATTGAAATGATATTTTGTCGAATCGACTTCTGAAATCTCCATTCCTATTAGAACTATCGATCTGAAATTCAACATGTGCATCTCATTTCGAAAACTATGTGCAGTTTCACGATTTGGTTCGAATCGATCCAATAGTTCCTTAGGGATTGAAATGATATTTTGCCGAATCGACTACTGAAATCTTCATTCCTATCAGAACTATCGATCTGAAATTCAACATGTGCATCTCAATTCGAAAACTATGTGCAGTTTCAAGATTTGGGACGAATTGGTTCAACAGTTTTTGAGGAATTGATATCACACTTTGCCGAATAGACCACTGAAATCTCAATTCCTATCTGCACTATCGAACTGAAATTCAACATGTGCATCTCAATTCGAAAACTATGTGCAGTTTCAAGATTTGGTTCGAATCGATCCAACAGTTTTCGAGGAATTGATATCACACTTTGCCGAATAGACCACTGAAATCTCAATTCCTATATGCACTATCGAACTGAAATTCAACATGTGCATCTCAATTCGAAAACTACGTGCAGTTTCAAGATTTGGTTCGAATTGATCCAACAGTTTTCGAGGAATTGATATCACACTTTGCCGAATTGACAACTGAAATCTCAATTTCTATCTGAACTATCAAACTGAATTTCAACATGTGCATCTCAATTCGAAAACTATGTGCAGTTTCAAGATTTGGTTCGAATTGTTTCAACAGTTTTTGAGGAATTGATATTACACTTTGCCGAATAGACCACTGAAATCTCGATTCCTATCTGCACTATCGAACTGAAATTCAACATGTGCATCTCAATTCGAAAACTATGTGCAGTTTCAAGATTTGGTTCGAATTGATCCAACAGTTTTCGAGGAATTGATATCACACTTTGCCGAATAGACCACTGAAATCTCAATTCCTATCTGCACTATCGAACTGAAATTCAACATGTGCATCTCAATTCGAAAACTACGTGCAGTTTCAAGATTTGGTTCGAATTGATCCAACAGTTTTCGAGGAATTGATATCACACTTTGCAGAATTGACAACTGAAATCTCAATTTCTATCTGAACTATCAAACTGAATTTCAACATGTGCATCTCAATTCGAAAACTATGTGCAGTTTCAAGATTTGGTTCGAATTGGTTCAACAGTTTTTGAGGAATTGATATCACACTTTGCCGAATAGACCACTGAAATCTCAATTCCTATCTGCACTATCGAACTGAAATTCAACATGTGCATCTCAATTCGAAAACTATGTGCAGTTTCAAGATTTGGTTCGAATTGATCCAACAGTTTTCGAGGTTGATATCACACTTTGCTGAATAGACCACTGAAATCTCAATTCCTATCTGAACTATCGAACTGATATTCAACATGTGCATCTCAATTCGAAAACTACGTGCAGTTTCAAGATTTGGTTCGAATTGATCCAACAGTTTTCGAGGAATTGATATCACAATTTGCCGAATAGACCACTAGAATCTCAATTCCTATCTGAACTATCGAACTGAAATTCAACATGTGCATCTCAATTCGAAAACTATGTGAAGTTTCAAGATTTGGTTCGAATCGATCCAATAGTTTTTTAATAATTGAAATGATATTTTGCCGAATCGACTACTGGAATCTTCATTCCTATCAGAACTATCGATCTGAAATTCAACATGTGCATCTCAATTCGAAAACTACGTGCAGTTTCAAGATTTGGTTCGAATTGATCCAACAGTTTTCGAGGAATTGATATCACACTTTGCCGAATTGACCACTGAAATCTCAATTTCTATCTGAACTATCGAACTGAAATTCAACATGTGCATCTCAATACGAAAACTATGAGCAGATTCAAGATTTGGTTCGAATTGATCCAATAGTTCCTTAGGAATTGAAATGATATTTTGTCGAATCGACTTCTGGAATCTCCATTCCTATTAGAACTATCGATCTGAAATTCAACATGTGCATCTCATTTCGAAAACAATGTGCAGTTTCACGATTTGGTTCGAATCGATCCAATAGTTCCTTAGGGATTGAAATGATATTTTGCCGAATCGACTACTGAAATCTTCATTCCTATCAGAACTATCAATCTTAAATTCAACATGTGCATCTCAATTCGAAAACTACGTGCAGTTTCAAGATTTGGTTCGAATTGATCCAACAGTTTTCGAGGAATTGATATCACACTTTGCCGAATTGACCACTGAAATCTCAATTCCTATCTGAACTATCGAACTGAAATTCAACATGTGCATCTCAATTCGAAAACTATGTGCAGATTCAAGATTTGGTTCGAATCGATCCAATAGTTCCTTGGGGATTGAAATGATATTTTGCCGAATCGACTACTGAAATCTTCATTCCTATCAGAACTATCGATCTGAAATTCAACATGTGCATCTCAATTCAAAAACTATGTGCAGATTCAAGATTTGGTTCGAATCGATCCAATAGTTCCTTGGGGATTGAAATGATATTTTGCCGAATCGACTACTGAAATCTTCATTCCTATCAGAACTATCGATCTGAAATTCAACATGTGCATCTCAATTCAAAAACTATGTGCAGTTTCAAGATTTGGGTCGAATTGATCCAACAGTTTTCGAGGAATTGATATCACACTTTGCCGAATAGACCACTGAAATCTCAATTCCTTTCTGCACTATCGAACTGAAATTCAACATGTGCATCTCAATTCGCAAACTATGTGCAGTTTCAAGATTTGGTTCGAATTGATCCAACAGTTATCGAGGAATTGATATCCCACTTTGCCGAATTGACCACTGATATCTCAATTCCTATCTGAACTATCGAACTGAAATTCAACATGTACATCTCAATCCGAAAACTATGTGCAGATTCAAGATTTGGTTCGAATTGATCCAATAGTCCCTTAGGAATTGAAATGATATTTTGTCGAATCGACTTCTGGAATCTCCATTCCTATTAGAACTATCGATCTGAAATTCAACATGTGCATCTCATTTCGAAAACAATGTGCAGTTTCACGATTTGGTTCGAATCGATCCAATAGTTCCTTAGGGATTGAAATGATATTTTGCCGAATCGACTACTGAAATCTTCATTCCTATCAGAACTATCGATCTGAAATTCAACACGTTCATCTCAATTCGAAAACTACGTGCAGTTTCAAGATTTGGTTCGAATTGATCCAACAGTTTTCGAGGAATTGATATCACACTTTGCCGAATAGACCACTGAAATCTCAATTCCTTTCTGCACTATCGAACTGAAATTCAACATGTGCATCTCAATTCGCAAACTATGTGCAGTTTCAAGATTTGGTTCGAATTGATCCAACAGTTTTCGAGGAATTGATATCCCACTTTGCCGAATAGACCACTGAAATCTCAATTCCTATCTGAACTATCGAACTGAAATTCAACATGTACATCTCAATCCGAAAACTATGTGCAGTTTCAAGATTTGGTTCGAATTGATCCAACAGTTTTCGAGGAATTGATATCACACTTTGTCGAATTGACCACTGAAATCTCAATTTCTATCTGAACTATCGAACTGAAATTCAACATGTGCATCTCAATACGAAAACTATGAGCAGTTTCAAGATTTGGTTCGAATTGATCCAACAGTTCCTTAGGAATTGAAATGATATTTTGTCGAATCGACCTCTGAAATCTCCATTCCTATTAGAACTATCGATCTGAAATTCAAAATGTGAATCTCATTTCGAAAACTATGTGCAGTTCCACGATTTGGTTCGAATCGATCCAATAGTTTTCGAGGAATTGATATCACACTTTGCCGAATTGACCACTGAAATCTCAATTCCTATCTGAACTATCGAACTGAAATTCAACATGTACATCTCAATCCGAAAACTATGTGCAGTTTCAAGATTTGGTTCGAATTGATCCAACAGTTTTCGAGGTATTGATATCACACTTTGCCGAATTGACCACTGAAATCTCAATTCCTATCTGAACTATCGAACTGAAATTCAACATGTACATCTCAATCCGAAAACTATGTGCAGTTTCAAGATTTGGTTCGAATTGATCCAACAGTTTTCGAGGAATTGATATCACACTCTGCCGAATAGACCACTGAAATCTCAATTCCTATCTGCACTATCGAACTGAAATTCAACATGTGCATCTCAATTCGAAAACTATGTGCAGTTTCAAGATTTGGTTCGAATTGATCCAACAGTTTTCGAGGAATTGATATCACACTTTGCCGAATAGACCACTGAAATCTCAATTCCTATCTGCACTATCGAACTGAAATTCAACATGTGCATCTCAATTCGGAAACTACGTGCAGTTTCAAGATTTGGTCCGAATTGATCCAACAGTTTTCGAGGAATTGATATCACACTTTGCAGAATTGACAACTGAAATCTCAATTTCTATCTGAACTATCAAACTGAATTTCAACATGTGCATCTCAATTCGAAAACTATGTGCAGTTTCAAGATTTGGTTCGAATTGGTTCAACAGTTTTTGAGGAATTGATATCACACTTTGCCGAATAGACCACTGAAATCTCAATTCCTATCTGCACTATCGAACTGAAATTCAACATGTGCATCTCAATTCGAAAACTATGTGCTGTTTCAAGATTTGGTTCGAATTGATCCAACAGTTTTCGAGGTTGATATCACACTTTGCTGAATAGACCACTGAAATCTCAATTCCTATCTGCACTATCGAACTGATATTCAACATGTGCATCTCAATTCGAAAACTACGTGCAGTTTCAAGATTTGGTTCGAATTGATCCAACAGTTTTCGAGGAATTGATATCACAATTTGCCGAATAGACCACTAGAATCTCAATTCCTATCTGAACTATCGAACTGAAATTCAACATGTGCATCTCAATTCGAAAACTATGTGCAGTTTCAAGATTTGGTTCGAATCGATCCAATAGTTCCTTAGGAATTGAAATGATATTTTGCCGAATCGACTACTGAAATCTTCATTCCTATCAGAACTATCGATCTGAAATTCAACATGTGCATCTCAATTCGAAAACTACGTGCAGTTTCAAGATTTGGTTCGAATTGATCCAACAGTTTTCGAGGAATTGATATCACACTTTGCCGAATTGACAACTGAAATCTCAATTTCTATCTGAACTATCGAACTGAAATTCAACATGTGCATCTCAATACGAAAACTATGAGCAGATTCAAGATTTGGTTCGAATTGATCCAATAGTTCCTTAGGAATTGAAATGATATTTTGTCGAATCGACTTCTGGAATCTCCATTCCTATTAGAACTATCGATCTGAAATTCAACATGTGCATCTCATTTCGAAAACAATGTGCAGTTTCACGATTTGGTTCGAATCGATCCAATAGTTCCTTAGGGATTGAAATGATATTTTGCCGAATCGACTACTGAAATCTTCATTCCTATCAGAACTATCAATCTTAAATTCAACATGTGCATCTCAATTCGAAAACTACGTGCAGTTTCAAGATTTGGTTCGAATTGATCCAACAGTTTTCGAGGAATTGATATCACACTTTGCCGAATTGACCACTGAAATCTCAATTCCTATCCTAACTATCGAACTGAAATTCAACATGTGCATCTCAATTCGAAAACTATGTGCAGATTCAAGATTTGGTTCGAATCGATCCAATAGTTCCTTGGGGATTGAAATGATATTTTGCCGAATCGACTACTCAAATCTTCATTCCTATCAGAACTATCGATCTGAAATTCAACATGTGCATCTCAATTCGAAAACTATGTGCAGTTTCAAGATTTGGGTCGAATTGGTTCAACAGTTTTTGAGGAATTGATATCACACTTTGCCGAATAGACCACTGAAATCTCAATTCCTTTCTGCACTATCGAACTGAAATTCAACATGTGCATCTCAATTCGCAAACTATGTGCAGTTTCAAGATTTGGTTCGAATTGATCCAACAGTTTTCGAGGAATTGATATCCCACTTTGCCGAATTGACCACTGAAATCTCAATTCCTATCTGAACTATCGAACTGAAATTCAACATGTACATCTCAATCCGAAAACTATGTGCAGATTCAAGATTTGGTTCGAATTTATCCAATAGTTCCTTAGGAATTGAAATGATATTTTGTCGAATCGACTTCTGGAATCTCCATTCCTATTAGAACTATCGATCTGAAATTCAACATGTGCATCTCATTTCGAAAACAATGTGCAGTTTCACGATTTGGTTCGAATCGATCCAATAGTTCCTTAGGGATTGAAATGATATTTTGCCGAATCGACTACTGAAATCTTCATTTCTATCAGAACTATCAATCTTAAATTCAACATGTGCATCTCAATTCGAAAACTACGTGCAGTTTCAAGATTTGGTTCGAATTGATCCAACAGTTTTCGAGGAATTGATATCACACTTTGCCGAATTGACCACTGAAATCTCAATTCCTATCTGAACTATCGAACTGAAATTCAACATGTGCATCTCAATTCGAAAACTATGTGCAGATTCAAGATTTGGTTCGAATCGATCCAATAGTTCCTTGGGGATTGAAATGATATTTTGCCGAATCGACTACTGAAATCTTCATTCCTATCAGAACTATCGATCTGAAATTCAACATGTGCATCTCAATTCAAAAACTATGTGCAGTTTCAAGATTTGGGTCGAATTGGTTCAACAGTTTTTGAGGAATTGATATCACACTTTGCCGAATAGACCACTGAAATCTCAATTCCTTTCTGCACTATCGAACTGAAATTCAACATGTGCATCTCAATTCCCAAACTATGTGCAGTTTCAAGATTTGGTTCGAATTGATCCAACAGTTTTCGAGGAATTGATATCCCACTTTGCCGAATTGACCACTGAAATCTCAATTCCTATCTGAACTATCGAACTGAAATTCAACATGTACATCTCAATCCGAAAACTATGTGCAGATTCAAGATTTGGTTCGAATTGATCCAATAGTTCCTTAGGAATTGAAATGATATTTTGTCGAATCGACTTCTGGAATCTCCATTCCTATTAGAACTATCGATCTGAAATTCAACATGTGCATCTCATTTCGAAAACAATGTGCAGTTTCACGATTTGGTTCGAATCGATCCAATAGTTCCTTAGGGATTGAAATGATATTTTGCCGAATCGACTACTGAAATCTTCATTCCTATCAGAACTATCGATCTGAAATTCAACACGTTCATCTCAATTCGAAAACTACGTGCAGTTTCAAGATTTGGTTCGAATTGATCCAACAGTTTTCGAGGAATTGATATCACACTTTGCCGAATAGACCACTGAAATCTCAATTCCTTTCTGCACTATCGAACTGAAATTCAACATGTGCATCTCAATTCGCAAACTATGTGCAGTTTCAAGATTTGGTTCGAATTGATCCAACAGTTTTCGAGGAATTGATATCCCACTTTGCCGAATTGACCACTGAAATCTCAATTCCTATCTGAACTATCGAACTGAAATTCAACATGTACATCTCAATCCGAAAACTATGTGCAGTTTCAAGATTTGGTTCGAATTGATCCAACAGTTTTCGAGGAATTGATATCACACTTTGTCGAATTGACCACTGAAATCTCAATTTCTATCTGAACTATCGAACTGAAATTCAACATGTGCATCTCAATACGAAAACTATGAGCAGTTTCAAGATTTGGTTCGAATTGATCCAACAGTTCCTTAGGAATTGAAATGATATTTTGTCGAATCGACCTCTGAAATCTCCATTCCTATTAGAACTATCGATCTGAAATTCAAAATGTGAATCTCATTTCGAAAACTATGTGCAGTTCCACGATTTGGTTCGAATCGATCCAATAGTTTTCGAGGAATTGATATCACACTTTGCCGAATTGACCACTGAAATCTCAATTCCTATCTGAACTATCGAACTGAAATTCAACATGTACATCTCAATCCGAAAACTATGTGCAGTTTCAAGATTTGGTTCGAATTGATCCAACAGTTTTCGAGGTATTGATATCACACTTTGCCGAATTGACCACTGAAATCTCAATTCCTATCTGAACTATCGAACTGAAATTCAACATGTACATCTCAATCCGAAAACTATGTGCAGTTTCATGATTTGGTTCGAATTGATCCAACAGTTTTCGAGGAATTGATATCACACTTTGCCGAATAGACCACTGAAATCTCAATTCCTATCTGCACTATCGAACTGAAATTCAACATGTGCATCTCAATTCGAAAACTATGTGCAGTTTCAAGATTTGGTTCGAATTGATCCAACAGTTTTCGAGGAATTGATATCACACTTTGCCGAATAGACCACTGAAATCTCAATTCCTATCTGCACTATCGAACTGAAATTCAACATGTGCATCTCAATTCGAAAACTACGTGCAGTTTCAAGATTTGGTTCGAATTGATCCAACAGTTTTCGAGGAATTGATATCACACTTTGCAGAATTGACAACTAAATCTCAATTTCTATCTGAACTATCAAACTGAATTTCAACATGTGCATCTCAATTCGAAAACTATGTGCAGTTTCAAGATTTGGTTCGAATTGGTTCAACAGTTTTTGAGGAATTGATATCACACTTTGCCGAATAGACCACTGAAATCTCAATTCCTATCTGCACTATCGAACTGAAATTCAACATGTGCATCTCAATTCGAAAACTATGTGCAGTTTCAAGATTTGGTTCGAATTGATCCAACAGTTTTCGAGGTTGATATCACACTTTGCTGAATAGACCACTGAAATCTCAATTCCTATCTGCACTATCGAACTGATATTCAACATGTGCATCTCAATTCGAAAACTACGTGCAGTTTCAAGATTTGGTTCGAATTGATCCAACAGTTTTCGAGGAATTGATATCACAATTTGCCGAATAGACCACTAGAATCTCAATTCCTATCTGAACTATCGAACTGAAATTCAACATGTGCATCTCAATTCGAAAACTATGTGCAGTTTCAAGATTTGGTTCGAATCGATCCAATAGTTCCTTAGGAATTGAAATGATATTTTGCCGAATCGACTACTGAAATCTTCATTCCTATCAGAACTATCGATCTGAAATTCAACATGTGCATCTCAATTCGAAAACTACGTGCAGTTTCAAGATTTGGTTCGAATTGATCCAACAGTTTTCGAGGAATTGATATCACACTTTGCCGAATTGACCACTGAAATCTCAATTTCTATCTGAACTATCGAACTGAAATTCAACATGTGCATCTCAATACGAAAACTATGAGCAGATTCAAGATTTGGTTCGAATTGATCCAATAGTTCCTTAGGAATTGAAATGATATTTTGTCGAATCGACTTCTGGAATCTCCATTCCTATTAGAACTATCGATCTGAAATTCAACATGTGCATCTCATTTCGAAAACAATGTGCAGTTTCACGATTTGGTTCGAATCGATCCAATAGTTCCTTAGGGATTGAAATGATATTTTGCCGAATCGACTACTGAAATCTTCATTCCTATCAGAACTATCAATCTTAAATTCAACATGTGCATCTCAATTCGAAAACTACGTGCAGTTTCAAGATTTGGTTCGAATTGATCCAACAGTTTTCGAGGAATTGATATCACACTTTGCCGAATTGACCACTGAAATCTCAATTCCTATCTGAACTATCGAACTGAAATTCAACATGTGCATCTCAATTCGAAAACTATGTGCAGATTCAAGATTTGGTTCGAATCGATCCAATAGTTCCTTGGGGATTGAAATGATATTTTGCCGAATCGACTACTGAAATCTTCATTCCTATCAGAACTATCGATCTGAAATTCAACATGTGCATCTCAATTCGAAAACTATGTGCAGTTTCAAGATTTGGGTCGAATTGGTTCAACAGTTTTTGAGGAATTGATATCACACTTTGCCGAATAGACCACTGAAATCTCAATTCCTTTCTGCACTATCGAACTGAAATTCAACATGTGCATCTCAATTCGCAAACTATGTGCAGTTTCAAGATTTGGTTCGAATTGATCCAACAGTTTTCGAGGAATTGATATCCCACTTTGCCGAATTGACCACTGAAATCTCAATTCCTATCTGAACTATCGAACTGAAATTCAACATGTACATCTCAATCCGAAAACTATGTGCAGATTCAAGATTTGGTTCGAATTGATCCAATAGTTCCTTAGGAATTGAAAGGATATTTTGTCGAATCGACTTCTGGAATCTCCATTCCTATTAGAACTATCGATCTGAAATTCAACATGTGCATCTCATTTCGAAAACAATGTGCAGTTTCACGATTTGGTTCGAATTGATCCAATAGTTCCTTAGGGATTTAAATGATATTTTGCCGAATCGACTACTGAAATCTTCATTCCTATCAGAACTATCGATCTGAAATTCAACATGTTCATCTCAATTCGAAAACTACGTGCAGTTTCAAGATTTGGTTCGAATTGATCCAACAGTTTTCGAGGAATTGATATCACACTTTGCCGAATAGACCACTGAAATCTCAATTCCTTTCTGCACTATCGAACTGAAATTCAACATGTGCATCTCAATTCGCAAACTATGTGCAGTTTCAAGATTTGGTTCGAATTGATCCAACAGTTTTCGAGGAATTGATATCCCACTTTGCCGAATTGACCACTGAAATCTCAATTCCTATCTGAACTATCGAACTGAAATTCAACATGTACATCTCAATCCGAAAACTATGTGCAGTTTCAAGATTTGGTTCGAATTGATCCAACAGTTTTCGAGGAATTGATATCACACTTTGTCGAATTGACCACTGAAATCTCAATTTCTATCTGAACTATCGAACTGAAATTCAACATGTGCATCTCAATACGAAAACTATGAGCAGTTTCAAGATTTGGTTCGAATTGATCCAACAGTTCATTAGGAATTGAAATGATATTTTGTCGAATCGACCTCTGAAATCTCCATTCCTATTAGAACTATCGATCTGAAATTCAAAATGTGAATCTCATTTCGAAAACTATGTGCAGTTCCACGATTTGGTTCGAATCGATCCAATAGTTTTCGAGGAATTGATATCACACTTTGCCGAATTGACCACTGAAATCTCAATTCCTATCTGAACTATCGAACTGAAATTCAACATGTACATCTCAATCCGAAAACTATGTGCAGTTTCAAGATTTGGTTCGAATTGATCCAACAGTTTTCGAGGTACTGATATCACACTTTGCCGAATTGACCACTGAAATCTCAATTCCTATCTGAACTATCGAACTGAAATTCAACATGTACATCTCAATCCGAAAACTATGTGCAGTTTCAAGATTTGGTTCGAATTGATCCAACAGTTTTCGAGGTATTGATATCACACTTTGCCGAATTGACCACTGAAATCTCAATTTCTATCTGAACTATCGAACTGAAATTCAACATGTGTATCTCAATACGAAAACTATGAGCAGTTTCAAGATTTGGTTCGAATTGATCCAATAGTTCCTTAGGAATTGAAATGACATTTTGTCGAATCGACTTCTGAAATCTCCATTCCTATTAGAACTATCGATCTGAAATTCAACATGTGCATCTCATTTCGAAAACTATGTGCAGTTTCACGATTTGGTTCGAATCGATCCAATAGTTCCTTAGGGATTGAAATGATATTTTGCCGAATCGACTACTGAAATCTCAATTCCTATCTGCACTATCGAACTGAAATTCAACATGTGCATCTCAATTCGAAAACTATGTGCAGTTTCAAGATTTGGTTCGAATTGGTTCAACAGTTTTTGAGGAATTGATATCACACTTTGCCGAATAGACCACTGAAATCTCAATTCCTATCTGCACTATCGAACTGAAATTCAACATGTGCATCTCAATTCGAAAACTACGTGCAGTTTCAAGATTTGGTTCGAATTGATCAAACAGTTTTCGAGGAATTGATATCACACTTTGCCGAATTGACCACTGAAATCTCAATTCCTATCTGAACTATCGAACTGAAATTCAACATGTACATCTCAATCCGAAAACTATGTGCAGTTTCAAGATTTGGTTCGAATTGATCCAACAGTTTTCGAGGTATTGATATCACACTTTGCCGAATTGACCACTGAAATCTCAATTTCTATCTGAACTATCGAACTGAAATTCAACATGTGTATCTCAATACGAAAACTATGAGCAGTTTCAAGATTTGGTTCGAATTGATCCAATAGTTCCTTAGGAATTGAAATGACATTTTGTCGAATCGACTTCTGAAATCTCCATTCCTATTAAAACTATCGATCTGAAATTCAACATGTGCATCTCATTTCGAAAACTATGTGCAGTTTCACGATTTGGTTCGAATCGATCCAATAGTTCCTTAGGGATTGAAATGAAATTTTGCCGAATCGACTACTGGAATCTTCATTCCTATCAGAACTATCGATCTGAAATTCAACATGTGCATCTCAATTCGAAAACTATATGCAGTTTCACGATTTGGGTCGAATCCAGGTAGGTTATCACGAGTGCAGCTTATCGAAAATGTGTTTATATTCATTATTATTTCATAAGACCAACTTAGGATGACCTGAAGGAAGAATAACAATAAGGAAAAAAGGATTGAAACATTTCGATAAGAATTAAGGGTTCATATTTTTCAAAGTGTGTTAGAACGTTTCAGGGTGAAAATGTTAGGAGCAAAGTCAGGGTTTTTTGCTTGTTCAAGGTCAAAACCCCATCCAGATACTGCGCTGTTTGATCCCTTCAAAAATCCCAATATTTATAAAATTACGGATCCAATCAAGTTAAAAATACAGGATACCTAATTACAAATGCCCTCTCCTTGCATGTCACTGTGCATTTAGAAAGTTTCGCACAACAGTTCCATAAATATATTTCTGATAAAAATTCTCGGAATAATTTCAATTTAAGAAAAACATTCCTTATTGCCCCCTTCCTAATCTCAATTCAAATTAACCGAAAAGTTAAGTCCCATCCCAAAATTATTACAGGGCCGTTATACCCAGTTTCGCACAACAGTTCCATAAATAGATTTCTGATAAAAATTCTCGGAATAATTTCAATTTAAGAAAAACATTCCTTATTGCCCCCTTCCTAATCTCAATTCAAATTAACCGAAAAGTTAAGTCCCATCCCAAAATTATTACAGGGCCGTTATACCCAGTTTCGCACAACAGTTCCATAAATATATTTGTGATAAAAATTCTCGGAATAATTTCAATTTAAGAAAAACATTCCTTATTGCCCCCTTCCTAATCTCAATTCAAATTAACCGAAAAGTTAAGTCCCATCCCAAAATTATTACAGGGCCGTTATACCCAGTTTCGCACAACAGTTCCATAAATAGATTTCTGATAAAAATTCTCGGAATAATTTCAATTTAAGAAAAACATTCCTTATTGCCCCCTTCCTAATCTCAATTCAAATTAACCGAAAAGTTAAGTCCCATCCCAAAATTATTACAGGGCCGTTATACCCAGTTTCGCACAACAGTTCCATAAATATATTTGTGATAAAAATTCTCGGAATAATTTCAATTCAAGAAAAACATTCCTTAATGCCCCCTTCCTAATCTCAATTCAAATTAACCGAAAAGTTAAGTCCCATCCAAAAATTATTACAGGGTCGTTATCCCCAATTGGCAAATAAACATTAACTGTCATTTGTCAGGTAGTTTGAGATTTTGAAAGGGGGCAGAAATTTCGGTGGTCATCTTACGGTTCTCAGAAAAAAATTACGTACCTAGCCATTCCTACGAGTATATAAATGAACGTAAATGGGTGTCTTTGTACAGTTGTGCTTCGTTTTTCAATCGTGTCAGTACAGTTAAAATTTTTAATCTACAGTGTGTTTAAAACCTGAAATATGTCGCGAAGAGAGAATAAAACAAGACACCACAATTCTCGCAAAATGGTAAGTGCATAAAAGTTTTCTGTAAAGAGATTTGCAATGATTCTTGAAAATTCTTGTATACGCGGAATCTTTGATTCGTACAAACATTTTAACAGTATATTCTTGAGGTCAAAAAAAACATTTTTTTCCTGAACCATTTTTTCCGAATCGGCTCGGTTTAAAAGATACAGGCTGATGAAAAAAATTTTCTCTCACTAAAGGTTTTATCGAATGAAATGAATTTCGCAATATAGTTTATCATTTATTTGATGAATCTTTTTTAAACACAAAATATCACCTACATCTCCAGTTTTTCCATTATGACCATTACGTACCATGAACTGATTTGACTGATTGCAATTCTGTTTGAAAGAACCATATATGTGTAGTGTCAAAGATTCTACTTTTATTCTGAAGGGAATCTTGTTTCTCTATGGCTCATTATGAAAACTTAAAATGGCTATATCTTTTTATCAGGGCTGAATCGAAAAAAATGGTATAAAAAAATGTTTCTTTTCACCTCGATAATATATTGTTTAAATATTTGTAAGAGTCACAGATTCATCCTGTATAGACCGACTGAATTTTTGTTGTTCACAAAACCTGATATATAAGTATTAACTTCATAACAATCGCCTAATTTCTCTTAAATTCTTTACAGACCGAATAGACCACTGAAATCTCAATTCCTATCTGCACTATCGAACTGAAATTCAACATGTGCATCTCAATTCGAAAACTATGTGCAGTTTCAAGATTTGGTTTGAATCGATCCAACCGTTTTCGAGGAATTGATATCACACTTTGCCGAATAGACCACTGAAATCTCAATTCCTATCTGCACTATCGAACTGAAATTCAACCTGTGCATCTAAATTCGAAAACTATGTGCAGTTTCAAGATTTGGTTCGAATCGATCCAATAGTTCCTTAGGAATTGAAATGATATTTTGCCGAATCGACTACTGGAATCTTCATCCTATCAGAACTATCGATCTGAAATTCAACATGTGCATCTCAATTCGAAAACTATATGCAGTTTCACGATTTGGGTCGAATCGATCCAATAGTTTTCGAGG
Organism: Coccinella septempunctata; assembly: GCF_907165205.1. NCBI lineage: Eukaryota > Metazoa > Arthropoda > Insecta > Coleoptera > Coccinellidae > Coccinella > Coccinella septempunctata. Next base: position 9,352,294 of record NC_058196.1, read on the forward strand.
AATTGATATCACACTTTGCCGAATTGACCACTGAAATCTCAATTTCTATCTGAACTATCAAACTGAATTTCAACATGTGCATCTCAATTCGAAAACTATGTGCAGTTTCAAGATTTGGTTCGAATTGGTTCAACAGTTTTTGAGGAATTGATATCACACTTTGCCGAATAGACCACTGAAATCTCAATTCCTATCTGCACTATCGAACTGAAATTCAACATGTGCATCTCAATTCGAAAACTATGTGCAGTTTCAAGATTTGGTTCGAATTGATCCAACAGTTTTCGAGGAATTGATATCACACTTTGCTGAATAGACCACTGAAATCTCAATTCCTATATGCACTATCGAACTGAAATTCAACATGTGCATCTCAATTCGAAAACTACGTGCAGTTTCAAGATTTGGTTCGAATTGATCCAACAGTTTTCGAGGAATTGATATCACACTTTGTCGAAAACTATTGGATCGATTCGAACCAAATCGTGGAACTGCACATAGTTTTCGAAATGAGATGCACATGTTGAATTTCAGATCGATAGTTCTAATAGGAATGGAGATTTCAGAGGTCGATTCGACAAAATATCATTTCAATTCCTAAGGAACTATTGGATCAATTCGAACCAAATCTTGAAACTGCTCATAGTTTTCGTATTGAGATGCACATGTTGAATTTCAGTTCGATAGTTCAGATAGAAATTGAGATTTCAGTGGTCAATTCGACAAAGTGTGATATCAATTCCTCGAAAACTGTTGGATCAATTCGAACCAAATCTTGAAACTGCACGTAGTTTTCGAATTGAGATGCACATGTTGAATTTCAGTTCGATAGTGCAGATAGGAATTGAGATTTCAGTGGTCTATTCAGCAAAGTGTGATATCAATTCCTCGAAAACTGTTGGATCAATTCGAACCAAATCTTGAAACTGCACGTAGTTTTCGAATTGAGATGCACATGTTGAAATTCAGTTTGATAGTTCAGATAGAAATTGAGATTTCAGTTGTCAATTCGGCAAAGTGTGATATCAATTCCTCGAAAACTGTTGGATCAATTCGAACCAAATCTTGAAACTGCACGTAGTTTTCGAATTGAGATGCACATGTTGAATTTCAGTTCGATAGTGCAGATAGGAATTGAGATTTCAGTGGTCTATTCGGCAAAGTGTGATATCAATTCCTCGAAAACTGTTGGATCGATTCGAACCAAATCTTGAAACTGCACATAGTTTTCGAATTGAGATGCACATGTTGAATTTCAGTTCGATAGTGCAGATAGGAATTGAGATTTCAGTGGTCTATTCGGCAAAGTGTGATATCAATTCCTCAAAAACTGTTGAACCAATTCGAACCAAATCTTGAAACTGCACATAGTTTTCGAATTGAGATGCACATGTTGAATTTCAGTTCGATAGTTCAGATAGAAATTGAGATTTCAGTGGTCAATTCGACAAAGTGTGATATCAATTCCTCGAAAACTGTTGGATCAATTCGAACCAAATCTTGAAACTGCACGTAGTTTTCGCATTGAGATGCACATGTTGAATTTTGGTTCGATTGTGCAGATAGGAATTGAGATTTCAGTGGTCTATTCAGCAAAGTGTGATATCAATTCCTCGAAAACTGTTGGATCAATTCGAACCAAATCTCGAAACTGCACATAGTTTTCGAATTGAGATGCACATGTTGAATTTCAGTTCGATAGTGCAGATAGGAATTGAGATTTCAGTATTCTATTCGGCAAAGTGTGATATCAATTCCTCAAAAACTGTTGAACCAATTCGAACCAAATCTTGAAACTGCACATAGTTTTCGAATTGAGATGCACATGTTGAAATTCAGTTTGATAGTTCAGATAGAAATTGAGATTTCAGTTGTCAATTAGGCAAAGTGTGATATCAATACCTCGAAAACTGTTGGATCAATTCGAACCAAATCTTGAAACTGCACATAGTTTTCGGATTAAGATGTACATGTTGAATTTCAGTTCGATAGTTCAGATAGGAATTGAGATTTCAGTGGTCAATTCGGCAAAGTGTGATATCAATTCCTCGAAAACTATTGGATCGATTCGACCCAAATCGTGAAACTGCATATAGTTTTCGAATTGAGATGCACATGTTGAATTTCAGATCGATAGTTCTGATAGGAATGAAGATTCCAGTAGTCGATTCGGCAAAATATCATTTCAATTCCTAAGGAACTATTGGATCGATTTGAACCAAATCTTGAAACTGCACATAGTTTTCGAATTGAGATGCACATGTTGAATTTCAGTTCGATAGTTCAGTTAGGAATTGAGATTCTAGTGGTCTATTCGGCAAATTGTGATATCAATTCCTCGAAAACTGTTGGATCAATTCGAACCAAATCTTGAAACTGAACGTAGTTTTCGAATTGAGATGCACATGTTGAATTTCAGTTCGATAGTGCAGATAGGAATTGAGATTTCAGTGGTCTATTCGGCAAAGTGTGATATCAATTCCTCGAAAACTGTTGGATCGATTCAAACCAAATCTTGAAACTGCACATAGTTTTCGAATTGAGATGCACATGTTGAATTTCAGTTCGATAGTGCAGATAGGAATTGAGATTTCAGTGGTCTATTCGGCAAAGTGTGATATCAATTCCTCGAAAACTGTTGGATCAATTCGAACCAAATCTTGAAACTGCACATAGTTTTCGAATTGAGATGCACATGTTGAATTTCAGTTCGATAGTGCAGATAGGAATTGAGATTTCAGTGGTCTATTCGGCAGTGTGATATCAATTCCTCAAAAAGTGTTGAACCAATTCGAACCAAATCTTGAAACTGCACATAGTTTTCGAATTGAGATGCACATGTTGAAATTCAGTTTGATAGTTCAGATAGAAATTGAGATTTCAGTTGTCAATTCGGCAAAGTGTGATATCAATTCCTCGAAAACTGTTGGATCAATTCGAACCAAATCTTGAAACTGCACGTAGTTTTCGAATTGAGATGCACATGTTGAATTTCAGTTCGATAGTGCAGATAGGAATTGAGATTTCAGTGGTCTATTCGGCAAAGTGTGATATCAATTCCTCGAAAACTGTTGGATCGATTCAAACCAAATCTTGAAACTGCACATAGTTTTCGAATTGAGATGCACATGTTGAATTTCAGTTCGATAGTGCAGATAGGAATTGAGATTTCAGTGGTCTATTCGGCAAAGTGTGATATCAATTCCTCAAAAACTGTTGAACCAATTCGACCCAAATCTTGAAACTGCACATAGTTTTCGAATTGAGATGCACATGTTGAATTTCAGATCGATAGTTCTGATAGGAATGAAGATTTCAGTAGTCGATTCGGCAAAATATCATTTCAATCCCTAAGGAACTATTGGATCGATTCGAACCAAATCGTGAAACTGCACATACTTTTCGAAATGAGATGCACATGTTGAATTTCAGATCGATAGTTCTAATAGGAATGGAGATTTCAGAAGTCGATTCGACAAAATATCATTTCAATTCCTAAGGAACTATTGGATCAATTCGAACCAAATCTTGAAACTGCTCAAGTTTTCGTATTGAGATACACATGTTGAATTTCAGTTCGATAGTTCAGATAGAAATTGAGATTTCAGTGGTCAATTCGGAAAGTTTGATATCAATACCTCGAAAACTGTTGGATCAATTCGAACCAAATCTTGAAACTGCACATAGTTTTCGGATTGAGATGTACATGTTGAATTTCAGTTCGATAGTTCAGATAGGAATTGAGATTTCAGTGGTCAATTCGGCAAAGTGTGATATCAATTCCTCGAAAACTATTGGATCGATTCGAACCAAATCGTGGAACTGCACATAGTTTTCGAAATGAGATGCACATGTTGAATTTCAGATCGATAGTTCTAATAGGAATGGAGATTTCAGAGGTCGATTCGACAAAATATCATTTCAATTCCTGAGGAACTATTGGATCAATTCGAACCAAATCTTGAAACTGCTCATAGTTTTCGTATTGAGATGCACATGTTGAATTTCAGTTCGATAGTTCAGATAGAAATTGAGATTTCAGTGGTCAATTCGACAAAGTGTGATATCAATTCCTCGAAAACTGTTGAATCATTTCGAACCAAATCTTGAAACTGCACATAGTTTTCGGATTGAGATGTACATGTTGAATTTCAGTTCGATAGTTCAGATAGGAATTGAGATTTCAGTGGTCAATTCGGCAAAGTGGGATATCAATTCCTCGAAAACTGTTGGATCAATTCGAACCAAATCTTGAAACTGCACATAGTTTGCGAATTGAGATGCACATGTTGAATTTCAGTTCGATAGCGCAGAAAGGAATTGAGATTTCAGTGGTCTATTCGGCAAAGTGTGATATCAATTCCTCAAAAACTGTTGAACCAATTCGACCCAAATCTTGAAACTGCACATAGTTTTCGAATTGAGATGCACATGTTGAATTTCAGATCGATAGTTCTGATAGGAATGAAGATTTCAGTAGTCGATTCGGCAAAATATCATTTCAATCCCCAAGGAACTATTGGATCGATTCGAACCAAATTTTGAATCTGCACATAGTTTGCGAATTGAGATGCACATGTTGAATTTCAGTTCGATAGTTCAGATAGGAATTGAGATTTCAGTGGTCAATTCGGCAAAGTGTGATATCAATTCCTCGAAAACTGTTGGATCAATTCGAACCAAATCTTGAAACTGCACGTAGTTTTCGAATTGAGATGCACATGTTGAATTTCCGATCGATAGTTCTGATAGGAATGAAGATTTCAGTAGTCGATTCGGCAAAATATCATTTCAATCCCTAAGGAACTATTGGATCGATTCGAACCAAATCGTGAAACTGCACATTGTTTTCGAAATGAGATGCACATGTTGAATTTCAGTTCGATAGTTCAGATAGGAATTGAGATTTCAGTGGTCGAATCGACAAAATATCATTTCAATTCCTAAGGAACTATTGGATCAATTCGACCCAAATCCCGAAACTGTACACAGTTTTTGATTTGAGATGCACATGTTGAATTTTAGTTCGATAGTTCAGATAGGAATTGTGATTTCAGTGGTCAATTCGGCGAAGTGTCATATCAATTCCTCGAAAGCTGTTGGATCAATTCGAACCAAATCTTGAAACTGCACGTAGTTTTCGACTTGAGATGCACATTTTGAATTTCAGTTCGATAGTTCAGATAGGAATTGAGATTTCAGTGGTCAATTCGGCAAAGTGTGATATCAATTCCTCGAAAACTGTTGGATCAATTCGAACCAAATCTTGAAACTGCACATAGTTTTGGAAATGAGATGCACATGTTGAATTTCAGATCGATAGTTCTAATAGGAATGGAGATTTCAGAAGTCGATTCGGCAAAATATCATTTCATTTCCTAAGGAACTATTGGATCGATTCGTACCAAATCTTGAAACTGCACATAGTTTTCGAATTGAGATGCACATGTTGAATTTCAGTTCGATAGTTCAGATAGGAATTGAGATTTCAGTGGTCGAATCGACAAAATATCATTTCAATTCCTAAGGAACTATTGGATCAATTCGACCCAAATCCCGAAACTGTACACAGTTTTTGATTTGAGATGCACATGTTGAATTTTAGTTCGATAATTCAGATAGGAATTGTGATTTCAGCGGTCAATTCGGCGAAGTGTCATATCAATTCCTAAAAAACTGTTGGATCAATTCGAACCAAATCTTGAAACTGCACATAGTTTTCGAATTGAGATGCACATGTTGAATTTCAGATCGATAGTTCAGATAGGAATTGAGATTTCAGTGGTCGAATCGACAAAATATCATTTCAATTCCTAAGGAACTATTGGATCAATTCGACCCAAATCCCGAAACTGTACACAGTTTTTGATTTGAGATGCACATGTTGAATTTCAGTTCGATAGTTCAGATAGGAATTGAGATTTCAGTGGTCAATTCGGCAAAGTGTGATATCAATTCCTCGAAAACTGTTAAATCAATTCGAACCAAATCTTGAAACTGCACATAATTTTCGAATTGAGATGCACATGTTGAATTTCAGTTCGATAGTGCAGATAGGAATTGAGATTTCAGTGGTCTATTCGGCAAAGTGTGATATCAATTCCTCAAAAACTGTTGAACCAATTCGACCCAAATCGTGACGAAACTGCACATAGTTTTCGAATTGAGATGCACATGTTGAATTTCAGATCGATAGTTCTGATAGGAATGAAGATTTCAGTAGTCGATTCGGCAAAATATCATTTCAATTCCTAAGAAACTATTGGATCGATTCGAACCAAATCTTGAAACTGCACATAGTTTTCGAATTGAGATGCACATGTTGAATTCCAGTTCGATAGTTCAGATAGGAATTGAGATTCTAGTGGTCTATACGGCAAATTGTGATATCAATTCCTCGAAAACTGTTGGATCATTTCGAACCAAATCTTGAAACTGCACGTAGTTTTCGAATTGAGATGCACCTGTTGAATTTCAGTTCGATAGTGCAGATAGGAATTGAGATTTCAGTGGTCTATTCAGAAAAGTGTGATATCAATTCCTCGAAAACTGTTGTATCAATTCGAACCAAATCTTGAAACTGCACATAGTTTTGGAAATGAGATGCACATGTTGAATTTCAGATCGATAGTTCTAATAGGAATGGAGATTTCAGAAGTCTATTCGACAAAATATCATTTCAATTCCTAAGGAACTATTGGATCAAATCGAACCAAATCTTGAAACTGCACATAATTTTCGGATTCAGATGCACTTGTTGAATTTCAGTTCGATAGTTCAGATAGGAATTGAGATTTCAGTGGTCGAATCGACAAAATATCATTTCAATTCCTAATGAACTATTGGATCAATTCGACCCAAATCCCGAAACTGCACGTAGTTTTCGAATTGAGATGCACATTTTGAATTTCAGTTCGATAGTTCCGATAGGCATTGAGATTTCAGTGGTCAATTCGGCAAAGTGTGATATCAATTCCTCGAAAACTGTTGGATCAATTCGAACCAATTCTTGAAACTGCACATAGTTTTCGAATTGAGATGCACATGTTGAATTTCAGTTCGATAGTGCAGAAAGGAATTGAGATTTCAGTGGTCTATTCGGCAAAGTGTGATATCAATTCCTCAAAAACTGTTGAACCAATTCGACCCAAATCTTGAAACTGCACATAGTTTTCGAATTGAGATGCACATGTTGAATTTCAGATCGATAGTTCTGATAGGAATGAAGATTTCAGTAGTCGATTCGGCAAAATATCATTTCAATCCCCAAGGAACTATTGGATCGATTCGAACCAAATCTTGAAACTGAACATAGTTTTCGAATTGAGATGCACATGTTGAATTTCAGGTCGATAGTTCAGATAGGAATTGAGATTCCAGTGGTCAATTCGGCAAAGTGTGATATCAATTCCTCGAAAACTGTTGGTTCAATTCGACCCAAATCTTGAAACTGCACATAGTTTTCGAATTGAGATGCACATGTTGAATTTCAGATCGATAGTTCTGATAGGAATGAAGATTTCAGCAGTCGATTCGGCAAAATATCATTTCAATTCCGAAGGAACTATTCTATCGATTCGAACCAAATCTCGAAACTGCACATAGTTTTCGAATTGAGATACATATGTTGAATTTCAGTTCGATAGTTCAGATAGGAATTGAGATTTCAGTGGTCAATTCGGCAAAGTGTGATATCAATTCCTCGAAAACTGTTGGATCAATTCGAACCAAATCTTGAAACTGCACATAGTTTTCGAATTGAGATGCACATGTTGAATTTCAGTTCGATAGTGCAGATAGGAATTGAGATTCTAGTGGTCTATTCGGCAAATTGTGATATCAATTCCTCGAAAACTGTTGGATCAATTCGAACCAAATCTTGAAACTGAACATAGTTTTCGAAATGAGATGCATATGTTGAATTTCAGTTCGATAGTTCTGATAGGAATTGAGATTTCAGTGGTCTATTCGGCAAAGTGTGATATCAATTCCTCAAAAACTCTTGAACCAATTCGACCCAAATCGTGAAACTGCACATAGTTTTCGAAATGAGATGCACATGTTGAATTTCAGATCGATAGTTCTAAATGGAATGGAGATTTCAGAAGTCGAGTCGACAAAATATCATTTCAATTACTAAAGAACTTTAGGATCAATTCGAACCAAATCTTGAAACTGCTCATAGTTTTCGGATTGAGATGCACATGTTGAATTTCAGGTCGATAGTTCAGATAGGAATTGAGATTCCAGTGGTCAATTCGGCAAAGTGTGATATCAATTCCTCGAAAACTGTTGGATCAATTTCGAAAACTATCTACAGGCATTGTCGCAAATTTCACGAAAGAAAACAAATAATCTCATACACTGCTCAAAAATTGGCGAAAATCAGTTATATTCAGTTGTACAGAAGCCTTATAATGGAGATTCCATGCATTCAGTTCATCTGAAGTTTTTTCTCTACGATGAAACAAAACACTAATCTGAAATGAGAATAACTGGCCAAAAGTCTATAAAAGTAGAATTTTAACGCAAAAAACACACCCTGCCATTGTATTCCAATAATAATTATATCATTCCACTCAAATAAGTTATTCGAAAACATTTTTCCTTCCATCTGGAATGATTAAATACAATAATCCTCGTACAATAATCAAAAAGCTTAACAATTGGCCAAAATCTGTTATATGGAATGGGAAAGGAGCCTAATTATAAAAATTTCAAGCATTATAACGTTTAATTCTGTTTATTTTGAACAAAAACCTACAGGGTCCCTCTCTCTACGATAATAGTGTTACTGTTGACAGACCGTGAAAAAATTGATGCAAATTTTTAAGGTTTATTCAATTATTATTGAAATTAAAGGATATATCATAGGATATATTTACTACATTTCTCTCTGTACGATGGCACTTCGAAGCTCACATCACAATTGAATTTTTTCCCATAATCGGAAAGTTAGGTTAATATTGAATTTCCAGATATGAAAAACAGTTCTCGGACGTGAATCTGTATCAAAATCGGATGTATTAACAGATTGTTTATTTTGTCACTAATAATACTTATTTTTCAGGCACATATAAATTCATTATATCAAGAAATGTATGAAATTCATAAATGTCAAATATCATCTATCGGAAAGTCTCAATTTAAATAAAAAAAGCTTCTTCAGGGGTGAGCTTCTAAGCAATTGGTTCAGAAGAGTTTCTATTTGAAGTATATGATCCATGAGTCAAGGTTACAGAATGTACTTCAGATTAAATTACATGCAAACTCACAGAATGAGAAACATCCTTGATCTTGGTGGTGGGGGTGTAAGGGGAAAGGATGCGTTTTATAGCCTCTCCTCTCAAATGCCAACCTCACCTACTCGCGGTGCACCCTGTTCTTACGAACGAGGCTCTGGCGACCTACCATGAGCGGTATAACTCTGTTTCCCACAATTACGTAGCCTAAACATTGGCTCGAGCAGGAAATGGCTCACTGCGTTGCTCAAGTTACGTCTCAGACCTTGTCGTCTCAGGATACCTGTGCCACAAGATAATCTAGTCGTAGCCGCAACCAAAGTTGCACTGACAACGTTACCAGTGCAGCTTTTGAACACCTTCTAACGCAGCTCCTACAAAAAGATGGATCAGTCGAACAGGACAAAATTCGTATCCGGAGGTAAAATACCCTCCCATTCGGATCTCCGGGGGAGGGTGCCTGAGCGAGTGAATCATCGAACAAACACCAATGAAAAGCACATAGCTTTTGCAGCATGGAACGTCAGAACCTTGCTAGACAACCCCAAGGCCGACCGACCAGAGAGGCGTACTGCCCTAATCGATAAGGAACTGCAACGAACATCCATTGCAATAGTTGCTTTAAGCGAAACACGCTTTTCGGACGAAGGTAGCTTGGTAGAACAAGCGTATACTTTTTTCTGGAAAGGCTTGCCGGAAGGCGAAATCAGACAACATGGCGTAGGCTTTGCCATTAGAAACGACCTGGCCGCCAAACTTACCGAAAATCCAGTTGGTATCTCAGAACGTTTAATGACCCTACGTTTTCCTGCAGCGAATAACACGTTTGTGAACATCATTGCAGTATACGCACCCACTTTGAACTCCTCTGACATCTTAAAGGACACTTTTTACGAAACACTCGTTGCTACATTAAGTAAAATCCCAAAACGGGAACGAATTATTCTCCTTGGAGACTTCAACGCTAGAGTGGGCAGAGGTCAAGACTCAGAACTATGGCCGGGAATAATAGGGAAACACGGCACAGACAGCATCAATTCGAATGGAGAACGTCTGCTGGCTCTTTGTGCAGAACACAATCTGTGTATAACGAACACCTATTTTATTACGAGACCCAATTCAAGGGGGACCTGGCGCCACCCGCGCTCAGGGCATTGGCATACCCTCGACTATGTGATCGTGAGGAGGAAAGATCTGAAAGAGGTGTTGGTCACTAAACCCAGAGCAGATCTGGAGTGCTGGACTGATCATAGGCTGGTAATCTCGAGAATGAAAATCTCAATGCGCCCAAAATACCAACGCAAGCCGAAGTATCTAAGAGAGCGCCTTCAAATATCCAAACTACAAAACCCTTCTACAAAGGACAGATTCACAGCTGCCGTCAAAGATAGCCTAACAACACCGGATTATAACGACGACATTGAGACTCATTGGCTCCGTTTCAAGTCATCCCTTACAAATACAGCGAAAGAAATACTGGGCACAGAACGCTCCCGAAAATCCCCAGACTGGTTTGCCGACAGCGAAACTCATATCGCACCCCTTTTGGACGCAAAACACAAAGCGATGAAAACCGCAATTAACAAGCCTGGCGATGTTGCAGCCCAAATAGGTTTCATAAACATAAAACGCGAGGTCCGTCAAGAAATAAGAAAAATCAAGGACAGCTGGTGGAAAGAAAAAGCTAGGGAAATACAAGCTTACGCCGATAACCATGACTACAGGCGTTTTTTCGAAGCTATTAAAACTGTTTACGGTCCAAGCAGAAAAGCTAGCTTTCCTATAAGAGATGCTCATGGAGCTATTCTAACTGATGATAGAAAAATTCTCGAAAGATGGAAGGAGCATTACTCACAGGTCTTGAATCAAAATAACGACTCGGATTTATCCATTTTGGACCTGCTTCCCACGTATAGTCCGATGACATCGCTTGATGACGAAATTTCAATGTCGGAAATCATAAGCACGATTAAAAATATGAAAAATGATAAGTCACCTGGTCTAGACATCATTCCGGCGGAGATATTCAAAGCCTTGGATGAGGACATTGTCAATAGTCTCCTAATACTATTCCGCAAGATCTGGGAACAGGGAGATGTACCACAAGACTTCAGGGACGCTTTAGTTATCAACCTCTATAAGAACAAAGGCGATACGTCGAATTGGAACAATTACAGGGGCATATCGTTGCTTAATGTGGCCGGTAAAGTTCTCTCGAAGATTATGGCTAATCGTCTGGTTCCACTCTTAGAGAAGCTTTTACCTGAATCCCAGTGCGGCTTTCGACCAAATCGAGGTACGGTGGACCTAATTTTTACACTGCGACAGCTACAAGAAAAGGCCCGTGAACAACAATCAAGGATTTATACAGCCTTCATCGATTTAAGCAAGGCATTCGACTCGGTGAATCGGAGAGCGCTCTGGAAAATCATTGCACGTCTAGGAGTACCCGAAAAATTCCTGGCAGTGTGTAAAAGCCTTCATACCAACAACACCGCTAGAATACAGCATAATGGCTCTACAACCGACCATTTCTCAACCAACTCTGGAATAAAACAAGGCTGCGTATTAGCGCCTTTACTGTTCAATATTTTCGCCATAGCTGTATCGATAATTGCTGACATGAGCATGCCCGTAAGAGGTGTTGGGATAAGATTCAGATTTGATGGAGGCCTGTTTAACCTGAAGCGCCTCAGAGCAAAAACCCGTACCAAGTTTATCACGGAACTTCAATATGCAGACGACTGTTCACTCATCGCTAGCAGCTCAGAGGATCTACAGATAATGATGGACACCTATAAACATATATACGAAGCTTTAGGCCTTAGACTCAATATTGACAAGACCAAAATCCTGGTAAGTCCGCCAGAAAGCCTTCAAACAGATATCAGCCTGGACAATGAAACTCTAGAACAGGTCGAGCACTTCAAATACTTGGGAAGCTTCATAAATACTAGGGCTAACCTTGACACGGAAATACACAACCGTATCAATTCGGCATCACGGGCATTCTGGAAGCTGAAGAACGGAGTGTTCCAAAATCACGACCTCAATCTGAAGACCAAGACAGCTGTTTACAGAGCAGTGGTCCTCCCAACGCTTCTTTACGGAAGCGAAAGCTGGACTCCCTACAGGCGACATATCAAACAGCTTGAACAGACGCAGCAACGTCATCTAAGACAGATAATGCACATCAGATGGTTCCACAAAGTTTCGAATGCAGAAGTCTTGCAGCGCGCGAGTTGTACAACAATTGAGACTCAAGTAACGAGGGCCCGACTCAGATGGAGCGGCCACATTCTGAGGATGCAAGACACAAGACTCCCCAAAAAAGCTCTATACGGCGAACTCACTGAGGGAGCCCGGAAACCAGGAGGCCAATATAAGCGGTTTAAGGATACACTACATCAATCCCTAAAATCAGTTAATGCTAATCATAACTGGGAACAACTAGCGTTAGACAGGTCACAGTGGAGGTCTTTGGTCCACAGTTATAATGGAGAATCGAGAAGGATACAGCGGCGGCCAGATCTGGTTGGAGACTATCCATGCCCTGAGTGTGGAAGGATCTGCAGGTCACGGTTGGGTCTCTTTAGTCACAGGAGGGCACACAGTCGCAACTAGCACTAAGAAGTTACAAGTCTGTTCGAATATATATTTTTTTTTTTTTTTCTTCTTCTTTTTGTAGATTTATTCCCGGTAACGGGATACAGCAATGAATGAATGAATGGTGTATGAACATAAGAATTTCTAGATAACAAACGGTTCTTGGGGGTGAGTCTGCACAGTAAATCGACCAGGAGATTCTATATTTTATAATTGAAATTTATTTTCAGGCTTCAGGCTTCAGACGGTGTTATTTGGTAAAAAAAAAATGTTCTTCAGAGTAAGTTTCTTGAGCAGTTCGTTCAGGAGAGTTTTTATGTGAAGCAAATGATCTATTTCGATTGTTTTCAACTGACCACAGCAGATTTCTGACAACTTTCAAGCAATTGGGTAGTGTACGGAGATGATTTTCTTAGGCTTGATTTATGGAAAAATATGTTTTGAGATAAGTTATTCAGTTGGAGTGATATAATGATTATTGAAACACAATCTATGAGTGAGTTTTTGCGTTAAAATTCTATATTTATAGACATTTGTCAAGTTCTACCATTTAGGGTAAGATTTTTGCTATTATCGTAGAGAGAGGGACCGTGTAGGTTTTTGTTCAAAATAAACAGAATTAAACGTTATAATGCTTGAAATTTTTATAATTAGGCTTCTTTCCCATTCCATATAACAGATTTTGGCCAATTTTTAAGCTTTTTGATTATTGTACGAGGATTATTGTATTTAATCATTCCAGATGGAAGGAAAAATGTTTTCGACTAACTTATTGGAGTGGAATGATATAATGATTATTGGAATACAATGGCAGGGTGTGTTTTTTGCGTTAAAATTCTACTTTTATAGACTTTTGTCCAGTTATTCTCATTTCAGGTTAGTTTTTTGTTTCATCGTAGAGAAAGAACTTCAGATGAACTGAATGCATGGAATCTCCATTATAAGGCTTCTGTACAACTGAATATAACTGATTTTTGCCAATTTTTGAGCAGTGTATGAGATTATTTGTTTTCTTTCGTGAAATTTGCGACAATGCCTGTATATATCGAACGCTGTGAGTTATGTGTGATACGCCATATTCGCGTATCAGTAAGTGCAAGGGCCGTAGGCCCGAGTTAAGGGCGGAAGGCAAATCGCGAGGGCCGAAGGCCCGAGCTACGGACAAAAGGCGAATCTGTTCATGAAGGCGAATCTACCTACAAGGTGGATCTCCTGGATATACTGATCTGCCAAAAAAGGTTGATCTATTCATCTATCACTAAAGGTAGATCTATCAATAAAGGTAGATCTATGGGCTTACTAGTCTAGTAACAAATCTCGCAATTTCATCGACCTAGATGTTCGGTCTTGACGAATTATTAACTGACTCCATCTTTTTGGGAATTTTTCGAAGGTCAGATTTCGAGATGCTTAACTCCCATAAAAATCATCGTAGATCAACAAGTAATACATACTTCAAAAAAGCAGCTCTCATAGTTATAAATCTCGAAATTTCATCGACATAGGTGCAACCGTTTGGTCTTGACGAATTTTTAAGTGATCCCATATTTTTTGGAAATTTTCGAAATCAACTTTTGACACGCTTATCTCCTAGAAAAATCGCAGATCCGAATATTATACATATTCTAAAAAAGCAACTCTTCTAGTGACAAATCTCGAAATTTCATCGACGTAGATGCAACCGTTTGGTCTTGACGAATTTTTGAGTGACCCCATCTTTTTGGGAATTTTTCTAAGGTCAGCTTTCGAGATGCTTAACTCCCAGAAAAATCATCGCAGATCTACAAGTAATAAATACTTCAAAAAAGCAGCTCTCATAGTTATAAATCTCGAAATTTCATCGACGTAGTTGCAACCGTTTGGTCTTGACGAATTTTTAAGTGACGCCATCTTTTTTAGAAATTTTTCTAAATCAACTTTTGACACGCGTATCCCTCAAAAAAATCATCGTAGAGTTGAAAGTGGTACATATTCTAAAAGAGCAACTCCTTTAGAACAACCTTTGAAACAATCGCGGTTTATTTGTTTGTTCAGACCACCCTGTATCCAAAAACACGCACCAAATACTCCACCAGAAAAAACTCAGTCGATTCGTATAATTCGCCAATCGAATTGCAACCTAACAATCTTTTTCCATACAGATCTATCAATCTATCGAACGTTCACCAGAACGCATTGGTAGAATTGGTGATAAAAATCGGTAGTCGTTAGGAAATTCATGCGTAGAATGTATTCGTATGTGTGTGATCGAATCAGGGCACGTCTTTTGACCTTAAGAACCTACTGTTAAAACATTTGCATGAGTCAAAGACTCACCCTGTATATTGGTAACACTCGCAAAAACTGTAATTAACGCAAGGGGTGGAAATACCAAGTATTAAATCTCTCATCAGCATTTCAGTATTTTGAAAATTGTTCATTTCTCTTCTTTCACATAAGATTCGGTGAAATCCTGAATTTTTCTTCCATTTAATGTGTCTTGTTTCGTTCAAAACCTTCCCGAGAGAACTTAAAAAATAAGTTATAAATAAAGTCAATGTACAGTTAACTTTCATTAGAATTGGGATTTTCAGGATGTGCATTAATTTTTTACGCAGTGTATTTTAACGATGAATTTATTAACAGAAAAAAAGCATTCTTTAAATCGATATATACATTAATATAAACACAATTATTATTTACAATCCTCTCATATGGGACTTTGGTCGAATAATTGGTAAACCGATTGTGGTGAAATCCTTCCTTTCTGAATATATATCTTTAATTCTCCTGACTGTAAGCTCCCAGGTTTCCAAAACCTCGTCGAAGAAGGCTGATCGTGGTTCGCCAACCATCGCTGTAGAAGGATCAAGAGACGAGATAAGCGTCGGATACATATAAACTCGGCCACTCAGTATTTGGAAAGGTGTAAATGGGAATCTCCCATCAAATCTGACGGAGTTCTCGAAATGAATTAAATCCTTATCGAGACGATGCCACAGACATCTCAGCTCATCGTCAGAGTAGATATCCTGATGGATCTTCTCAGGAATAGGAATTCCATTCAGTGTATGGATGAAGGCGTATTTCATGATCAATAATTTCATTTTCGAATTTCCTCTCTTGATGGCCAGCTCGAACGGATTCAAATTCTGCTTGTTCAGCATGTCCAATCTTGCCCCGTGTCGCAGAAGACAAGCTGCCATTGGCAGGTTCCCATAGGAGACTGCTTTGTGCAAAGGCGTCTCGCTGGCCATGTTTATCGCGTTTACGTCTATGCCACGTTCTGTGAGGATATATGTTGCTTCTTTGTAAATCTCCGGTTTCACATTCGTCAGCATCGCTAGGCAATGCAGACAATTGTTCAGTTTGAAATCGGTGTTGCTGGCATCGCTGGTGTTATCTAGAAGTAGCCTGATCAATTCAGGACTAGGCCATTTTTTAGCCATCAGCAGCAGCAGGGTGTTCCCCCTTATATCAATGGCATCTAAGTCGACGTTATATTTGAGAAGTTCTTCAATGCATTCTTTTCTCTTTTCACTGCTATCATTCACCATGTGGATAGGCTTGGAACCGTCGCATGTTTCTGCTTCAACATTGGCACCATTAGTCACCAGGGTTTCAACCAGATGGAGATGCCTAAATTGTATAGCCAGGTGGAGGGGGGTAACCTTTTTCGAGTCAGTGGCATTGACATTAGCTCCTTTTCGTAATAAAAACAGGACTTTCTCCAAATTTCCCGTTTCGACAGCCACATGAAGATCGGTTTTCTGAGGATCCTCAATATTTTCTTTTGGAATATTGATGGTCTGTAAAGAATTTAAGAGAAATTAGGCGATTGTTATGAAGTTAATACTTATATATCAGGTTTTGTGAACAACAAAAATTCAGTCGGTCTATACAGGATGAATCTGTGACTCTTACAAATATTTAAACAATATATTATCGAGGTGAAAAGAAACATTTTTTTATACCATTTTTTTCGATTCAGCCCTGATAAAAAGATATAGCCATTTTAAGTTTTCATAATGAGCCATAGAGAAACAAGATTCCCTTCAGAATAAAAGCAGAATCTTTGACACTACACATATATGGTTCTTTCAAACAGAATTGCAATCAGTCAAATCAGTTCATGGTACGTAATGGTCATAATGGAAAAACTGGAGATGTAGGTGATATTTTGTGTTTAAAAAAGATTCATCAAATAAATGATAAACTATATTGCGAAATTCATTTCATTCGATAAAACCTTTAGTGAGAGAAAATTTTTTTCATCAGCCTGTATCTTTTAAACCGAGCCGATTCGGAAAAAATGGTTCAGGAAAAAAATGTTTTTTTTGACCTATTTATGGAACTGTTGTTGTGCGAAACTGGGTATAACGGCCCTGTAATAATTTTGGGATGGGACTTAACTTTTCGGTTAATTTGAATTGAGATTAGGAAGGGGGCAATAAGGAATGTTTTTCTTAAATTGAAATTATTCCGAGAATTTTTATCAGAAATATATTTATGGAACTGTTGTGCGAAACTGGGTATAACGGCCCTGTAATAATTTTGGGATGGGACTTAACTTTTCGGTTAATTTGAATTGAGATTAGGAAGGGGGCAATAAGGAATGTTTTTCTTAAATTGAAATTATTCCGAGAATTTTTATCAGAAATATATTTATGGAACTGTTGTGCGAAACTTTCTAAATGCACAGTGACATGCAAGGAGAGGGCATTTGTAATTAGGTATCCTGTATTTTTAACTTGATTGGATCCGTAATTTTATAAATATTGGGATTTTTGAAGGGATCAAACAGCGCAGTATCTGGATGGGGTTTTGACTTTGAACAAGCAAAAAACCCTGACTTTGCTCCTAACATTTTTACCCTGAAACGTTCTATCACACTTTGAAAAATATGAACCCTTAATTCTTATCGAAATGTTTCAATCCTTTTTTCCTTATTGTTATTCTTCCTTCAGGTCATCCTAAGTTGGTCGTATGAAATAATAATGAATATAAACACATTTTCGATAAGCTGCACTCGTGATAACCTACAAGGTATAACATTTTCCTCCGGTTAAAAATAGACGTCAAGGTAGCTTCCATCGAAAAGGAAACTCAAAGGCAGTATCGGCAGGCGACCAAGCTGATAACAGCCACAAATCTTCGGATATCCTCACAGAATTTAATCTCTCATCCGTTCCTTCCACTCCACCTTTCACTGTCTTGCTTCAAGACATCGTCAAAAACGGACGGACTCTACTTACCTTCACAAGGCCGGGCGATGTACGTTTCCACAAGATACATCTATTTGTTTGTCAGCAGCTAATTGTCGTATCCTCATATTGTGTGCGTTTACCTCTAAAACTCATATGACCCGTCGTGCCCGTTCGGAGTTATGGTCTTCGAGAAAGACCATAACGAGCTATTCATTTGGTATTATCTCTTGGACGACCACCGATTTAGCAGCTTTACAGAGAAAAATAAGGACGATGCTGACTAAACACAATAAACATCACCCCAAAAGCTCAATAGAACGGACAGAGCTGCCACGACATCTTGGGGGTAGAGGAATTGTTGATTTGTCCAACCGTATGTCCCAGGAAATTGAAGGACTTCGAAAATATTTCTTGAGCAAGGCAGCTTCGTCAGAACTCCATCGAGTAGTTTGTGTTGCTGATAGTTCTACACCATTAAAGCTACAACAGGATCACTTGGAAACCGTCGAACACTCTGCAGAAAGTAAAATGCAGAAACTGATTGGCAAACCTTTGCATGGGAGGCACCAGAACGAGGTCAACCATGATTACGTCGACATATCTGCGTCGAACTACTGGTTGACTTCCGGAAGGTTGTTTCCTGAGACAGAGGGCTTCATGCTCGCCATCCAGGATCAGGTGATTTCAACAAGAAATTACATGAAGTACATCGCCAAGGATGCCTCAGTGGCGGACGATAGCTGTCGTTATGGCTGTGCGACACATGAAACTATCCAGCACATCACCGGCGGATGTCAGAAGTTCGCGGGCACGGAGTACAAAAATAGACATGATGCTGTTGCCAAGATTCTTCACCAAGAATTGGCACTAAAACACCAACTTCTAGGTTCGAAAAAGGTGCCTTATTACAATTACCATCCGGATGCTGTGCTGGAAAACGAACATCACAAGCTCTACTGGGATCGCACGGTTCTCACAGACCGAAAAATAACCCACAATAGACCAGACCTCATATTGCTCAATAAGGATGAGGACAGAGCACTATTCATAGACGTGACAATTCCAAATAATACCAATCTTCTAGATAGGCACACTCAAAAAATTTCAAAATACAGAGATCTCGAGAAACAAACCAGAAGACAGTGGAAGCTGAAAGATATCAAGACCATCCCTATTGTCATTTCATCTACAGGCCTGATACCGAAGAAACTACTAGAGAACTTGAGGAAACTTCAGTTGGACGAAAATATCTATAGTGTCATGCAGAAGGCGGTACTGCTCGGAACGGCGAGAACTGTACGCAAGTACATGGGGAATGCAGAGGAACACCGTCTGCTCCGACAGGAAGTGCGGGTGGAGCAGGAATCCAACCTACAGCAGGGAGGCGAGGAGCGACCCGGACCCGACCACCACCACGAGCCCGAAAACCTGGAAAGGGCTCCAACAGAGCTTAATCCTTTTGATATCTGAGATATCTGGGATAAGTGAATTTTCCTCTGGAGAGGAGTGTGAAAGCCGCAAGGCTAAAGTCATAATAATAATAATAATGTCTGGCCTGCCTGGCAGCTATCAAGTAGATGGCCTGCCGGGTAGCCATCGTAACGACGTAGACGGTGCAGCCAGCCACGCCTGCTGTCCGCAGTCCCATTCCTTTATCCTCTCTCTTTCACATCCTTTATGGGGGTGCTCTTTCTGCTCCCATTTCTCTACCCCTCACCCAAACCGAGAAAGGGGAGCACAAACCCATGGAAATGGTGATTACGAGAAGCCTCGGAAACAAGTCGCTGCCTGGGGATCGTCAGGGCATGTCTGGAGCCGGCGCTGGACATGACAGCATGCGGGACGTCGGTGGCAGGATGTTGAGGAAGCGGGCTCCTGCTGCAAAAGAAGCTACAGCTCCAGAACAACAACAGCAACCAATGAGTCCAATTCAATTGCCGACTCGAACCGCTGAAGGTGCTGCGCAGGTTATTCAGCCAGTGCTCACCCAAGCGGGGTTAGTTAGAAAGCGCATGAAGTGGACAACGTCCATGAATGAAACTATTGTGCGCATATATAACTCCATCACGGGACTAGGACAGAACACGAACAACTATAGGAAAAAGCTCCATGAGGAATTCTGCAACGCCTACCCAAATCTAAATGTCACTGAACAACGGGTGGCAGACCAGTACCGCGTAATTCTGAGAAATGAACTAATACCAATGGCCAGAATCGACGCAATTAAACAAGAGCTTCAGCGTCCGCCAGTAACAGAGAGCGACACCAACACCTCTGATGAGATTCACATGCCTGGGCAACAACAGCCAGAAGAAATTGACGCTGAAAGTCCATCTTGCAACCCAAGTGAGGCAGAACACCAGGACGATAGGGAAGAGCTCCACCGACAAATTGACACTGAGATGAGGAGATACTTTGCCGAACTGGAAGGAACAGATCCTCTTCATCGAATAGCACCTCCCCGACTCAATACATCCAAGAAACTGTCACTCATAATCGACATCTTGAATAAGGACGTTTTACCTGAGTACCTACAAAATGGAAGTTCATTGGAATATCTTCATCTAGTTTTTTACTGTGCAGCGCTAACGACGGCTGGACACTGGTCCAATAACCCTCAGAATTCGATCTTGAATAACACTTGTGAGTATCTTGTACAGTGTATTGAGGCAAGTGATTGGGCGATAGTTCTTGGGTTGCCCTAAGTCCCCTGATTTTGGTATCAGCACTGTCCTACCCTCCACCAACCATGAAGGAATGGGCTCACGGCGAATCAGCATTCCGCTGATTCGCTGATTATTATTATTATTATTATTATTTTTTTTTTTTCTCTCTCTCCTTTTTTGAGGGTTTGTTTCATAACAGATGAATCACGGATCGAGAAAGACCAAGTGAAATCATCTGGAACTTCATCCTATCACGGACCGCACAATGGCTGCCGTCTGCAAAATTACAGCCTTCTGCATTTGAACGTAAGTATTCTCCGGTATGCTCAACTTCGACAAATTGCTTTTTAGTGTCTTGGGAATGATGCCAACGCCAGAGATAATCAGTGGTACGATATCTACACTCTGCATGCCCCATATTTGTCGAACGTCTTGTGCTAGTATTTCGTATTTGAGGAGTTTCTCTTCATACTTTTGTTGCAGATTGTGAGCACTGGGCACAGCAACATCTATGAGGTAAGTCTTCTTTTTCCTTCTGTCTACCAATGTTATATCCGGTCTGTTATGCTGTACGGTCCTGTTGGTAAGGATTGTCTTGTCCCAATAGATCTTAAACTGTACATTTTCTCTGACAGCATTTGGCTCGTATTTATAGTAAGGTGTATCATCGTGCTCCATGCCACACATTTTCAGTAGCTCTAAATATACTATTTTGGCAACTTGGTTATGCCTCTCGATGTACCTGGTTTTCGCCAGTTTTGTGCATCCTGATATGATGTGATCTATTGTCTCTGTTTTCTCTGCACACAGTCTACACTGGTCACTCTGTATATCCTCCTTTAAGATGAACTTACTATAATTCCTCGTTTTGACAACTTGATCTTGGATAGCTATCATTGATCCTTCTGTTTCTGGGTTTAAATACCCTTGTGTGAGCCATCTAACAGATGCCGGTTTATCTACATGTGGTTCGTCTAGAGCTCTGCAGAATCTACCGTGCAGTTGTTTGGATTTCCACTCACTCAGCAGCTTCTGTTGGTTGCATGCATAGGTATGTCCTCTTTCGTTCTTTAGGTCCAGTGGCGTCAACTTGTTGTCAGCTTGAATAATGGTATGGTGTAACAGACGGTCTCTCCTCGAATAAAAGTACCTTCTCATGTTTTCCACCTGTCCATTATGTAAATTCTCGATATCAACTATTCCTCTGCCCCCAGAACCTCTCGGAAGATTAACTCGCTCGCAGCTTGATTTGGGGTGGTGCATCCTTGCTCTAGTAAGAGCTGTTCGCACTCTTCTATTCAGATCCTCGAGATCTGTTTGGGACCATTTAATCACCCCAAACGAGTAGGACAAAGCTGGGATCACGTACGTATTTATGGCCTTAGTTAAATTCCTCGAGTTCAGCTTTGTCTTGAGGACAGTCTGTAGCCTTTTATTGAATTCTGTCCTCAGTTCCTCCTTGACGGTAGAATGGTTTATCTTATTTGTCTGAAGAATGCCCAGATATTTGTAGGGTTCTCCGCTCAGACATTCTATTTGGGTTGTAGTTGTGATCTGCAGGGGCTCTGTATGCTGCAAAGTTCCCCTGTGTACAGTTACGGTTTTGCATTTATTGAGGCCGAATTCCATACCAATATCGGTGCTCATTTTATGTATTTGTTTCAGGACAATTTCTAGCTTCCTCTTTGAGCTGGTATAGATTTTGAGGTCATCCATGAAAAACAGGTGGGTGAGATTGAAAGTGTTTTGCTCAGTTTTTATTTTTATTCCATGCCCCATCCGAACTATGGTGCTAGACAAGGGGTTCAGCGCCAAGCAAAACCAGGGTGCGCTCAGGGGATCCCCTTGGAAAATTCCTCTCCTGATAGGTATTTCTTTGCTCTGTATGATCTGCTCAGTGGTATGTAAAGTAAGCACTGTGGACCATTGTCTCATCGATGTCTCTAAGAAGCTAACGATATCCGGGCTGACCTTATGTATTTTTAGTGCATGTATCAACCATGAGTGGGGCACAGAATCGAAAGCCTTCTTATAGTCAATAAAGGCCATATAAGCATTCCTGTTTGATCTTCTGATGTGTTCAAGGGCGACCTCATCCACAACAAGCTGCTCTTTACACCCCAGGACACCTCTCCTTGATCCTTTTTGCTCTTCTGTCATGAGATGGTTTACCTCCAGGTGATTGGTTATTTTTTCTGTTATAAGTGCGGTGAGGATCTTGAATAGTGTGGAAAGGCAGGTTATTGGGCGGTACTGGGCTGGGTCTTGTTTGTTCTCACCTTTGGGCAGTAGATAAGTGACACCTTGCGTGAAAAAACTTAGGACATCTCGATGGTTGTCTCAGAATATTATTGAACTCCTCGCTGATGTATGGATGTGTAGAGGAAAATTTTTTTATCCAGAAATTTCGAACCTTATCTCTACCCGGCGCCTTCCAATTGGGCAGTCGACTCAATACTCTGCTAAGATCGGCAGGTGTCATCTGTGGATTCGGCATTTCGTTGATGTCCGCCATTCTCCGTTCTTCTTCATATATCCAAGGAGAATCCGCCCCATGTCTCACTTCTTTGGACCATATTTCCTCCCAGAATCTTTCCAGTTCCAGCATTTTTGTACATGTGTTTTGTGTCTGGTGCTTTTTCTCGATGATGTCCCGATAGAATCTTCTCTCATTTTTCTCGAATAGAGCATTCTGTTTTTTTCTCTCATTACTTTCCTTATAAGATCTTAGTCTATGTGCATACACGGCCAGTTGCTGCTTCATTGTGTCCAGGTTGTCCAGTATCAATTGTTGATGTGCAGAAGCTGGAGTCTGAATCAATGTTTCGTACATCTTTTTCGGAAGCTTCTTCAGGATTCTACTTCTTTTATTCCCTAACTTTAGCTGTTGTAAGGCTGCTACAATCTTCCTTGTTTTCTCTATTTTCTCTTCCAATTTTATTTCCCACTTCGGCTTGCTTTCTCTTCTTCTGGCGTTGGAAGTGCTGTGGATCTTCTGGTTTTTCTCGAGTACTGTTCTAGCTGCACAATAGATCATCAGGTGAATTTCCTCCAAGTCGGCATCTGTGTTTAATTTAGATTGGATGATATTATTTAGGGTGTTGATAAGTGCACCTGTGTGGGCTCTGAATCGAAGTTTAGACAGGGGTGGTCGTGAGCATGGGTCGGATCCGCGATATTGCATGCAGAGCGTCTCGAAGTAGTTTTCTAGACCCAAGTCAACCCTGTCATGCTCTTCATATTGCACTTCTGGCAGATCATCGTTTCGGACCTGTACTAGGGGTGGCTGGACCATCTCATTTTGGCAACGGACATCATTTTTATTTCATCTAATATCGGATCTGATAGAAGATCTCTTCGGATTATAGCTCTTTGTTGGTCCGATATTCTCTGTTTGGACAGATGGTCAAGTTGAGGGTAAAATCTCAGGAATTCCTCACGCATTCTTCTGCGATAGAAAGTACGGTCCGCTTCTAGGTTAGTAGCTCTATAGTACGCTGTCATTATTGCTTTATTCATCTCGTTAGTCCAATGCATTCGACGCGTTTGTTCGTTTCGTCTGAGCACAGCTCGTTGTTGTGCAACATGGCGAAACGGCGAAGCTCGTTGATTTTCTCCGGTATTAATGCTTCTATTCATTCCAGGTTCGGCTGTAGTTGCTCTACCATCTCCAGCAATCTGGTTCCGGCGCGTGGTCGCCCGCCTGCTCAGCTCACCACGGTCAGCTTGCTCACTGTCACGTCCATCGCCAACATTGGACGTGCCCTGGGGATCACCAGGAATCCGCCTGCTCCTTAAGTTTAGACTTCGCCTCATTTCATTGAAAATGGTTTTGCATTTTACCTACTGCCAGGTTTCCGTTTCGTTCTCTTTTTTTAGAGAAGAGGCTGGAAAAACGCCTTGCGATCGAAGGTAGAGAATGATCGTTGAGTTGAAACCTCTGTGTATACTGCCACTATAGAGGAGTTAACTTGGGGGGAGATAGACAATACAGTGGGCCCGCTCCCCTCGGGGTGTTGGCTACGGGTAGTACGGATCGCCCAGAATTCCGTAGCGGCTAGAACTATATCCAGCCGACCCGACTAGTTATTATTATGACTTTAGCCTTGCGGCTTTCACACTCCTCTCCAGAGGAAAATTTACTTATCTCAGATATCTCAGATATCAAAAGGATTAAGCTCTGTTGGAGCCCTTTCCAGGTTTTCGGGCTCGTGGTGGTGGTCGGGTTCGGGTCGCTCCTCGGCTCCCTGCTGTAGGTTGGATTCCTGCTCCACCCGCACTTCCTGTCGGAGCAGACGGTGTTCCTCTGCATTCCCCATGTACTTGCGTACAGTTCTCGCCGTTCCGAGCAGTACCGCCTTCTGCATGACTTTATAAATATTTTCGTCCAACTGAAGTTTTCTCAAGTTCTCTAGTAGTTTCTTCGGTATCAGGCCTGTAGATGAAATGACAATAGGGATGGTCTTTATATCTTTCAGCTTCCACTGTCTTCTGGTTTGTTCCTCGAGATCTCTGTATTTTGAAATTTTTTCAGTGTGTCTATCTAGAAGATTGTTATTATTTGGAATTGCCACGTCGATGAATAGTGCTGTGTCCTCATCCTTATTGAGCAATATGAGGTCTGGTCTATTGTGGGTTATTTTCCGGTCTGTGAGAACAGTGCGATCCCAGTAGAGCTTGTGATGTTCGTTTTCCAGCACAGCATCGGGATGGTAATTGTAATAAGGAACACTTTTCGAAGTTAGAAGTTGGTGTTTTAGTGCCAATTCTTGGTGAAGAATCTTGGCAACAGCATCATGTCTATTTTTGTACTCTGTGCCCGCGAACTTCTGACATCCCCCGGTGATTATTATTATTATTATTATGACTTTAGCCTTGCGGCTTTCACACTCCTCTCCAGAGGAAAATTCACTTATCCCAGATATCTCAGATATCAAAAGGATTAAGCTCTGTTGGAGCCCTTTCCAGGTTTTCGGGCTCGTGGTGGTGGTCGGGTCCGGGTCGCTCCTCGCCTCCCTGCTGTAGGTTGGATTCCTGCTCCACCCGCGCTTCCTGTCGGAGCAGACGGTGTTCCTCTGCATTCCCCATGTACTTGCGTACAGTTCTCGCCGTTCCGAGCAGTACCGCCTTCTGCATGACTCTATAGATATTTTCGTCCAACTGAAGTTTCCTCAAGTTCTCTAGTAGTTTCTTCGGTATCAGGCCTGTAGATGAAATGACAATAGGGATGGTCTTGATATCTTTCAGCTTCCACTGTCGTCTGGTCTGTTCCTCGAGATCTCTGTATTTTGAAATTTTTTCAGTGTGCCTATCCAGAAGATTGGTATTATTTGGAATTGCCACGTCGATGAATAGTGCTCTGTCCTCATCCTTATTGAGCAATATGAGGTCTGGTCTATTGTGGGTTATTTTTCGGTCTGTGAGAACCGTGCGATCCCAGTAGAGCTTGTGATGTTCGTTTTCCAGCACAGCATCCGGATGGTAATTGTAATAAGGAACCTTTTTCGAAGTCAGAAGTTGGTGTTTTAGTGCCAATTCTTGGTGAAGAATCTTAGCAACAGCATCATGTCTGTTTTTGTACTCCGTGCCCGCGAACTTCTGACATCCGCCGGTGATGTGCTGGATAGTTTCATGTGTCGCACAGCCATAACGACAGCTATCGTCCGCCACTGAGGCATCCTTGGCGATGTACTTCATGTAATTTCTTGTTGGAATCACCTGATCCTGGATGGCGAGCATGAAGCCCTCTGTCTCAGTAAACAACCTTCCGGAAGTCAACCAGTAGTTCGACGCAGATATATCGACGTAATCATGGTTGACCTCGTTCTGGTGCCTCCCATGCAAAGATTTGCCAATCAGTTTCTGCATCTTACTTTCTGCAGAGTGTTCGACGGTTTCCAAGTGATCCTGTTGTAGCTTTAATGGTGTAGAACTATCAGCAACACAAACTGCTCGATGGAGTTCTGACGAAGCTGCCTTGTTCAAGAAATATTTTCGAAGTCCTTCAATTTCCTGGGACATACGGTTGGACAAATCAACAATTCCTCTACCCCCAAGATGTCGTGGCAGCTCTGTCCGTTCTATTGAGCTTTTGGGGTGATGTTTATTGTGTTTAGTCAGCATCGTCCTTATTTTTCTCTGTAAAGCTGCTAAATCGGTGGTCGTCCAAGAGATAATACCAAATGAATAGCTCAGCGCCGAGCAAGCGTAGGTGTTAATCGCTTTTATCAGATTCTTGCTGTTAAGACCAGTTCTCATTATCCTCCTCAATCTTCGGGTGAACTCCTCCGTTAATTATTTCTTCATCTGGGTCTGATTGATTTTTCTTGCCTGTTTTATGCCTAGATACTTGTATGTGTCTCCTTCCTTTAATGCTTCAATTTCTGCACCTTCCTTGAGTTTGAACGTACCATCTTCTATTTTCCCTCTCGTTATGTTCAGCAGTCGACATTTTTCTAGTCCAAACTTCATTTTGATGTCTTCCGAGAATCCTTCCACCATTTTCAGCATCAGTTGCATTTGTTTTTTGGTAGATGCGAAGAGTTTCAAGTCGTCCATGTAAAGGAGATGATTCAGTTTCATCATAGTTCTACTGCCGCTCTTGATGGAAAATCCGTAGTCCGTAGAATTCAATCTATGAGACAAGGGATTCAGGGCCATGCAGAACCACAGAGGGCTCAGCGAGTCTCCTTGGAAAATTCCGCGTCTTATTGGAATAGGTCCTGTTGTAATGGAGCAATCTACTGCTTTCATTTGAAGACTAGTACGCCAGGTTGACATGGCGTTTTTCAGGAACTTAACAATATTGGGATCCACCTTGTAAATCTTCAAGATCGTCAAGAGCCATTCGTGAGGTATAGAATCGAATGCTTTTTTGTAGTCTATGTACGCAGCGTAAAGATTCCTTCGCTTGGAGAATGCTTGATTGCAGATAACCGAATCTATTATTAGTTGTTCTTTGCACCCTCGGCTGTCTTTGGTGCATCCTTTCTGTTGCATGGCGATGATGTTATTCCTTTCGCAATGGTTGTGAATTCGGTTCGAAATGCACGATGTGATTAATTTGTACATCGTTGGAAGACATGTGATTGGTCGGTACTTGGATGGGTCTTCTGTATTCCTTTGGTCTTAGCATACACTAATTTCTCCCTGATGCGAACCAATCAGGAAACAGCACATGTCATGCGACAACGATAGAGAGAGAGGGAGAGTGGGAGTTGTCTCTGTCTCTGTCGTATTCTTCAACTTGAAGAATTTGTAACGGTCTTTCCACTCTTTCCGCCATTCAATTCTGAATTGTTCTGATAGTTGCTTACTTGCCCAAACATTTGTGCTCTGAAAGCTGCTACTGAATATTTTGAGAATATATTTGGAATATCTTCAAGCAATTTTCATTGCTCTAATTTATATCTATTATATTTCTACGAGCTTGCCGGAGTTGAGACTAGTACCAAACGATTTCTCATGAAAAACTGCATCTATAAAAAAATTACGAACAAAATCGATCACTGTCCGTAAAGTAAAGTCCAGCCCAGGAGTTTCTTCAAATTAAAGCAATTTTTATTGCTCTAATTCATATCTATTGTATTTCAGGAGTTTCTTCAAATTAAAGCAATTTTTATTGCTCTAATTCATATCTATTGTATTTCAGGAGTTTCTTCAAATTAAAGCAATTTTTATTGCTCTAATTCATATCTATTGTATTTCAGGAGTTTCTTCAAATTAAAGCAATTTTCATTGCTTCAATTTTTAACTTGTAGTTTAGCTTTCAGGAAATAGATTCTTGAACATGGATGGGGAAAAGTATGTATTCACTGTTATGTTATGTTATTATACATATTATTGATTCATTATTAAAACCTCATATTTCAGCGATAAACTGATTTGTCAAATCTGTAAAAAGAAATACTCTAGTGTTTCGGCGAAATATCGCCATTTGCGAGATGTTCATAATGAACAACCTATTGCAAAACAGACAGTGCATATAAAATGCCCCATTTGCCCTCAAGAAGAAAAAGTAGCTCTTGAGTCTCATGATATGCTGATTAATCACTTACAGCAGATTCATTCTCTAAGTATCAAGACATCACTTTTTACTTTTAAGAATGAAGAAGAATTTGAGACTTGGAGAGCACTTGATAACAGAAATGTGGATTACGTAAAACGAAGAGATCGTAAAATCAGCGATGGACAGGTGGTATATTATGAATGCAATCGTAGTAATTTTTCAGGTTTGTACCTATTTGTTATTCATCATAATATTTACAAGTGAAGTATTATTATTTCACCAGCGATAATGTAATATCATCTATCTGTTCCATTTTTAGGATATACTAGCCAATGTAGCAAACGCAGCATGAAAACTGGGGGAAGTATCAAAATCTCTGGTTTCTGCCCTTCTAGAATTCGTGTGAAGATATGTAATACAGGTAAATATTGTAATATTTTAGTTGTATTCTCTAGAGCGATATACTGAATATGTTCAAGGGGTGGATGTTAAATTTGTTGAAACACATGTTGGTCATGACGATCTACTGCGATCTAAACATTTGACAAAGGACCAGCAGGAAATGATTGCTAGTAAATTGGCAGCTGGAGTCACAAAAGAAAGAATTTTGGAAGATGCAAGAACTATAACCGGCAATAAGCTAGAAAGAATTAATGTGCTTAAAAGGGCAGATCTTGCTTATATTATAAGAAAATTCAACATAGAGAAGAGGAGACATGATGATGACATGGTTGCCACCACTTTGAAAGTGAAAGAGTGGAACAGTCAAGGAAAAAATTATGTTTTTTTGTTCAAGCAAATTGGTATGTATATTATTCAAAATTGTGCCTTCATTCCTATTCTTTCTTTACAAATTGTAAAATTATCAGGAGAAACCTACCCAGGATTGAAGGCAGAAGACTTTGCTCTAGGATTCATGAACGATGATATGGAGAGAAAGCTCAAACAATTCAAAAGGATAATATGCATCGATGGAACCCATGGCACAAACTCAAGACATTATGATCTGACTATAGTTTTAGTCAAAGATGAGAATAAAATCGGTTTCCCGGTGGCTTTCTTATTATCGAATAGACTGGATCAAACCATCCAAAATATTTTTTTTGATGCTTTGAAATCTAAGATTGGAGAGCCAGTGGACGCAGAATATATTATGACCGATGATGATATAAAATATTATAATGCATGGTGTCAGGTATTGAAGAACATAGCTACATATTGGATTTATGTTACAGCTATTAAATTTTTAATACATTTTCCAGGCAATGGTAACAGAAAGAAAGCCAAGAAGGCTCCTCTGTACTTGGCATGTTATTAAGAATTGGAATATACAGGGGAGAAACAAGTTGAAGAATGTGGACAACAAAAAAGAGATGAAAAATAGAATGCGAAAAATTTTGAAGGAGACTGATGTATCAACATTCCACAAGATGAAAGACGAATATTTCAAGCATTTGGAAGAAGGACAGGAAAATGAATTTTTGAAATATTTAAAGAAGTGAGTTGTTTTAAATGTGGAAGAGTATAATTGAAGATTTTCATAAATGTTTTTCAGTTATTATTTCCAAAGTGAAGAAAGAATCATGATGTGGGCTCACTGCCACAGAGTAAATGTTGGGATTAATACCAACATGGCTATAGAAAGCCTGAATAAAGTATTGAAGTACAATAAAATGAGGGGAAATCAGAATTTACGGTATTGTTTTGAAGGATGCACCACGAATAATAATCATATTCTATAAAATGTATTGTAGGGTAGAGAAATTACTGGACACTTTGGAGGAATTGGTAAATGAAAAGATGTGGAAAAACATTATTGACACGGAAAGACCTTCTGCCAATCACTACCAGGCCAGAGTTAACCGAGAAGCTCATTCGAAAGCAGAAAATGGACTGACCGATAAAGTAGTATGCTTAGAAACTGGTGAGTTTAGAGTACCATCGGAATCCGTGAGTAATAAATTTTATATTGTGTCATATAATGAGTTGTGTGATAAGGATTGCACATCTCTATATTGCATTAAGTGCAAAATATGCATCCATAGGTTTAGATGTCAATGTGCAGAGTTTACTATAAAAGCTGCCATGTGTAAACATATACATGCAGTTGCTCTGGTCGCAGAGAGAAGCGATTCTGTTTTAGGTGTGAGAACTGTAAATGATGATGATGAGGACAACAACTTATATATATGTCAACCATCAACAAGTAGGGCTGCTTATGAAATGGATGTCCAGAGTGTCGTAGGTGGATCCAGTCAAATTACAAATGATCCAATAGATTCTACTACAAAAGATGTAAGTCTTTGTGATGATTCATGCATATGGTTCTTCATAGTTTATTATAGATTGTATTAGAACAAGCTAGAATGCAGCTTGGTTTATTGGATGTGGGTACCCTTCGTAACATTGCAAAAATTATTAGAGACGCTTATAACTTGCAATGCAATAATGCTTCTACCAGCAGAAAAAGAAAAATAGAGAAACAGTTGTATTTCCCAAGTAAGAAGTAGTCAAGTTGCACATCATGTTGGTGGAGTCAAAAGGTTTATTGTCTATGGAATAAATGTATGTTTTCTAATGTATTGGGGCTTGGTATGATGTGTAAATGTAGCTTATTTTGATTATTCCAGATCAATATGAAGAAGACTCTTTGCCTTTTCAGTTTCTTTTGAAATACTGCATGTCATTTACTCAAATCTACTAACTAACAGGTGATATAATGGAAGGTTGTAAGGTTATCGACAAATAAAGCATGTTTTTTAACACCAAATAAAAGTACGATTCAAGGTAGTGGTAATAAAAAGAATTTCAAAAAGGAAGTATTTTTTCTATAATTTATAGAAGCTTGATGTACATTTGAATTTTATTTTTTGAGTATTCTAGATCTAAATGAGATAATTAAATAATGTTAGAAGAGGAAAATTGGAATTGAAAGAGTCCTTATGTATTTTTCTATTGCAACATGTTGGTATAAGGATGGTTTTAAGGCCATACTTGAAAGAGGTTGGTCAATTTTTAATTGATTTGACACATAATTAATTTTCAATCTTGTACAGCTTTCTATTTCAGGCTTTGAATTTCAACCACCTCGGAGAAGACTCTAATTTCCCTTTATGGAAGAATCAAGATAAGATGTCCTTCAGTATTGAATATCTCCTGTTAATTTTGTTTGGTTTTTTTTTGTAAACACGGGGAGGCAGGGTTTTTTCTTCTGAGGTTTTTCCCTGAGCTCTTGTATCATACGCAGAATTGTATGGTTCCCCGTTGCACTAACCTCAGCTAAATATTAACATGAATAAAGAAGCATGTTAATCAAAGCAAGACTTTTTTTTCCTTTACTCCTTAGAATGAAACTGATTTAAGTTTTTCCAAATCATAATACAAAATATAAGTATGTTCTGTACTAATCAGAGAGAGATGATCAAATCTTAGCTAAATACTAACATAACAATAATGAAGCACATTTATCAATAGCGAGACATTTTTTCTTTTACTCCTCAGTAGGAAATTAATTTCAGATTTTTTGAGCCTTTCCAATTATAATACAAAGTGACTTACTGTCGGTATGTACGAATCATAATTTTTTAGAGATGATCAAATGAAATATACAAAAAAAGACAATATTATTTGTGGCATTATTTTCACTGCTTCACAAATAATGGATCATGCTTATTCGTAACTCGCTATCGAATTGCTGTAATCAAAATTTCTTAATTTTTCACTTCAGAGTTTTTGAATTGTACTCGAACTGTATGTAATTTGCGAAAAGTTGAACTCGTAATCGTAATGCCCAAATGAATTACTACAATATTTCTGCTTGTTTTTTATTACAAAATTGATGACAAATCTATATATTCTAACTTTAAATTCATTTGATAATCCGCGAGTCTTCGAAAATTTAGAACAAAATATATGCACACGAACAAACAACACGCAAACATCTTTGCTCTCCACAAAAGTAATTAAATTTAGGCCTTTAAATAACACGCAAATATGAGAAAGAATAGCACATTCCACCAGCTACAATCAAAACATTTTTGTTTTGATCATGTCGTTGTCACTCTGTCACTATCGGAATACAGGTTATGTTGTTTATGGTGCCCTTTGGATTTCCTACACGTCGACGACCTAATCGTCGACGTGGGGAGGAAATTAGTGGTATACAGTGCTGTTTCCTGATTGGTCGAGAAATTTCGTACCAGGGAGGAATTAGTGTATGCTTTTGGTCTTTAGGTAACAAGTATGTTGTGCCATGTGTAAGGAATACTGGCATTCTTTCAGGATGTTCAATGACATCATTTATTGCGGAGGTCAATTTGTCATGCATGATCCAAAGTTTCTTGATCCAGAAGTTCTGTAATCCATCCGGCCCAGGTGCTTTCCAGTTGTGAAGTCCTCTGATAGCTGATTTTACTTCTTCAATTGTGATCTTGTCATGCTGCATCGGTTCATATTTTGTAGCTTCAGATTTTTCATCTTCAATCCATCCGGTGTCTCCATTGAACTGAGGTTTCGTTGATAATTGTTCGGTCCAGAATTGTTCTATGGCTTCCTCTGGTGGTAACTTTCCATTTTCTCCATCCGACGATGTGAGTGACCGGTAGAAAGATTCTTCCGACTTCTCGAATGAATTATTGTCTCTTTTCCGGCTATAATTGCTTTTATATCTTCTCAGGCGTTCTGCATACAGACTTAATTTTTGCTTCAGAGTGTCGAGGCAATGGTGAGCTGTAGCATTCTCTCTAGCTTTCACAACCTTTCTTCCTCGATTCCCGTTCAAGTACTCCGTCAGTCGTCCAATGTCTCTTCTTAGCCTTTCTGTTTTGTGTTGAAGACGTTTCTGCCATGCTGGCGCGTGTAATTTGTGTAATTTTGGACCATCATTGTTCGTTTGGCGAATTTTCGCCCCTATGGTTTTCGCTGTCGTTAGCGCTGCACAGTGAAAAACTAGATGCAGATATTCCAATGAACTTCCGTTCTGTAGGTATTCAGGTAAAACGTCCTTATTCAAGATGTCGATTATAAGTGACAGTTTCTTGGATGTATTGAGTCGTGGAGGTGCTACTCGATGAAGAGGATCTGTTCCTTCCAGTTCGGCAAAGTATCTCCTCATGTCAGAGTCAACTTGTCGGTGGAGCTCTTCCCTATCGTCCTGGTGTTCAGGCTCACTTGCGTTGCAAGATGGACTTTCAGTATCAGTTTCTTCTACCCGTTGTTGCCCAAGCATGTGAATTTCATCAGAGGTGTTGGTGTCATTCTCCATTGCAGGCGGACGCTGAAGTTCTCGTTTAATTGCGTCGATTCGGGCCATTGGTATTAGTTCATTTCTCAGAATTACGCGGTACTGGTCTGCCACTCGTTGTTCAGTGACATTGAGATTTGGGTAGGCGTTGCAGAATTCCTCATGGAGCCTTTTCCTATAGTTGTTCGTGTTCTGCCCTAGTCCCGTGATGGAGTTATATATGCGCACTATAGTTTCATTCATGGACGTTGTCCATTTCATGCGCTTTCTAACTAACCCCGCTTGGGTGAGCACTGGCTGAATATCCTGCGCAGCACCTTCAGCGGTTCGAGTCGGCAATTGAATTGGACTCGTTGGTTGATGTTGTTGCTTTGGAGCTGTAGCTTCTTTTGCAGCAGGAGCCCGCTTCCTCAACATCCTGCCACCGACGTCCCGCATGCTGTCATGTCCAGCGCCTGCTCCAGACATGCCCTGACGATCCCCAGGCAGCGACTTGTTTCCGAGGCTTCTCGTTATCACCATTTTCATGGGTTTGTGCTCCCCTTTCTCGGTTTGGGTGAGGGGTAGAGAAATGAGAGCAGAAAGAGCACCCCTATAAAGGATGTGAAAGAGAGAGGAAAAGGGAATGGGACTGCGGACAGCAGGCGTGGCTGGCTGCACCGTCTACGTCGTTACGATGGCTGCCCGGCAGGCCATCTACCAGATCGCTGCCAGACATTATTATGACTTTAGCCTTGCGGCTTTCACACTCCTCTCCAGAGGAAAATTCACTTATCCCAGATATCTCAGATATCAAAAGGATTAAGCTCTGTTGGAGCCCTTTCCAGGTTTTCGGGCTCGTGGTGGTGGTCGGGTCCGGGTCGCTCCTCGCCTCCCTGCTGTAGGTTGGATTCCTGCTCCACCCGCACTTTCTGTCGGAGCAGACGGCGCTCCTCTGCATTCCCCATGTACTCGCGTACAGTTCTCGCCGTTCCGAGCAGTACCGCTTTCTGCATGACTCTATAGATATTTTCGTCCAACTGAAGTTTCCTCAAGTTCTCTAGTAGTTTCTTCGGTATCAGGCCTGTAGATGAAATGACAATAGGGATGGTCTTGATATCTTTCAGCTTCCACTGTCTTCTGGTTTGTTCCTCGAGATCTCTGTATTTTGAAATTTTTTCAGTGTGCCTATCTAGAAGATTGGTATTATTTGAAATTGCCACGTCTATGAATAGTGCTCTGTCCTCATCCTTATTGAGAATTATGAGGTCTGGTCTATTGTGGGTTATTTTTCGGTCTGTGAGAACCGTGCGATCCCAGTAGAGCTTGTGATGTTCGTTTTCCAGCACAGCATCCGGATGGTAATTGTAATAAGGCACCTTTTTCGAAGCTAGAAGTTGGTGTTTTGGTGCCAATTCTTGGTGAAGAATCTTGGCAACAGCATCATGTCTATTTTTGTACTCCGTGCCCGCGAACTTCTGACATCCGCCGGTGATGTGCTGGATAGTTTCATGTGTCGCACAGCCATAACGACAGCTATCGTCCGCCACTGAGGCATCCTTGGCGATGTACTTCATGTAATTTCTTGTTGGAATCACCTGATCCTGGATGGCGAGCATGAACCCCTCTGTCTCAGGAAACAACCTTCCGGAAGTCAACCAGTAGTTCGACGCAGATATGTCGACTTAATCATGGTTGACCTCGTTCTGGTGCCTCCCATGCAAAGGTTTGCCAATCAGTTTCTGCATTTTACTTTCTGCAGAGTGTTCGACGGTTTCCAAGTGATCCTGTTGTAGCTTTAATGGTGTACAACTATCAGCAACACAAACTACTCGATGGAGTTCTGACGAAGCTGCCTTGCTCAAGAAATATTATCGAAGTCCTTCAATTTCCTGGGACATACGGTTGGATAAATCAACAATTCCTCTACCCCCAAGATGTCGTGGCAGCTCTGTCCGTTCTATTGAGCTTTTGGGGTGATGTTTATTGTGTTTAGTCAGCATCGTCCTTATTTTTCTCTGTAAAGCTGCTAAATCGGTGGTCGTCCAAGAGATAATACCAAATGAATAGCTCAGCGCCGAGCAAGCGTAGGTGTTAATCGCTTTTATCAGATTCTTGCTGTTAAGACCAGTTCTCATTATCCTCCTCAATCTTCGGGTGAACTCCTCCGTTAATTATTTCTTCATCTGGGTCTGATTGATTTTTCTTGCCTGTTTTATGCCTAGATACTTGTATGTGTCTCCTTCCTTTGATGCTTCAATTTCTGCACCTTCCTTGAGTTTGAACGTACCATCTTCTATTTTCCCTCTCGTTATGTTTAGCAGTCGACATTTTTCTAGTCCAAACTTCATTTTGATGTCTCCCGAGAATCCTTCCACCATTTTCAGCATCAGTTGCATTTGTTTTTTGGTAGATGCGAAGAGTTTCAAATCGTCCATGTAAAGGAGATGATTCAGTTTCATCATAGTTCTACTGCCGCTCTTGATGGAAAATCCGTAGTCCGTAGAATTCAATCTATGAGACAAGGGATTCAGGGCCATGCAGAACCACAGAGGGCTCAGCGAGTCTCCTTGGAAAATTCCGCGTCTTATTGGAATAGGTCCTGTTGTAATGGAGCAATCTGCTGCTTTCATTTGAAGACTAGTACGCCAGGTTGACATGGCGTTTTTCAGGAACTTAACAATATTGGGATCCACCTTGTAAATCTTCAAGATTATTATTATTATTATTAAAATATTGCTTCAACCGTTGAAGCAGCTAATATTTCCGATCTGAATGTGTTAGCAAATTTTCTCAGAAATAAATCAATCAATAACACACAAAACTGTAATACTAAAAGTGGTAGGTCCAGTCAAACCGAGAGCCGAATAGTCAAAGATCCTACAAATTATTTGAAAAAAAATCTGGCAAATAAATATAATAGAAAATCAATACATCAAACTCAGAACTATAATATGAAATCATGTCATTCTTGTGGAAGCTCAGCTCATCTTCGCAAAGAATGTCCCTATAGAAATAAAATTTGTCATTCGTGCAATATTCCTGATCATATAAAAGCGGTTTGAAAATATTCTTGTTGATGATAAGCCTCTCCCTGCTTTAATTGACCTTGGCAGTGACTGTTTCATTATAAGAAAAGATGTTGCTCTATCTGCTTATATTGAAGTAAAACCATTAAAAAGAAATATTAATCTGTCATGATTTTTAGGATTTGGCACAACAGTATGTGAATTTGTCGAATGTAATGTCAAAATGGACCAAGCTCAATTAACATGTAAATTATATGTTATCGATGACTTATTATTTACTCATGATGTGTTGATAGGAAGAAACTTTTCAGAGAACGAATCCATAGCCTATTTTAAAGAAGGAAATAGGCTTAAATTTTCGCAAAAGCACATTGATAATGTGCTTGGTTTCACAGTAGACCATGATAACATGAATGATAATTATATATCTGAACTGTATAAACTTTTAAATGAATTTTGTTTGTGTTTATACAGGGATTTGAAAAACTTGGGTAAAGTGGCATCTATTTCATTAAAAATTCAACTGACAAACGATAGTCCGATTTCGTGTAGACCCTATAGGATATCAGAAAAACAGAAGGAGACGTTGAGGGAAATTATTCAGGATTTGTTAGATGAAGTATAATTAGGCGAAGTAAATCTCCTTATGCAAGTCCAGTGATGTTAGTTGATAAAGAAGTCGGTGAAAAAAGAATGGTTGTGAATTACATTGCTCTAAATAAAATAATAATTAAAAATCCATTCCCTATGCCACTAATTGAAGACCTCATCGATAAACTTTCTGGTTTTGAATTTTTCACTACGCTAGATTTAGCGTCAAGCTAAAATCAGAATCCTGTTCATCCTGATTCAATTGAAAAAACGGCTATCATTACGCCAGAAGGATTATTCGAATTTCTAAGGATACCTTTTGGATTAACAAATGCTCCTCCAGAATTCCAGAGATTCATGTCCATAATTTTCGAATCATTGTTCAAATTAGGAATATTAATTTATATTGATGACATTATTATATACATATATATATATATATATATATATATATATATATATATATATGAACTCATAGTTTGTTGTGACCTCCGTTAAGTTCATTGGGCGACCTGACCTCCGGGTGAAGGAGTTATATAATTGGAATAATTTTTGGTTATATATGTAGAGGGGAAGGTAAATAACAGGGCTATCAAGTTCATGTCGCTCGAAGCGCCCTCGCACTGGCCAAACCCTGAAGTTTTCTGTATATAATAACGAGTATAACCGACTTTTCAGAGCCGGGTCTGACAACGTCACTTTTGGACTGAAAAGTCGGTCGAGTATACCGTTTTGGGTCTGTATATGCGGTCGAACAAATCTATATATATATATATTTACATCTGGCATACTTTATTGCGTCCTTTCAAAAAGCAACCTTATTGCGTCTCCCAGAAATACGCTACCTAGGTGGAATCTGATCGAAGTATATTAATCTACGCAAAAAATTACGTAGTTTGGTCGTTTCAGATCTCAAATATCTTTATTAATAAAGAAGTTGATATACGCACATTATTGCGTCCTTTCATGGTCCTACCATTAGTGCGTCCGGCGTATATTTTGTTTTCATATGTAGCACAATGCTGCGTCCGAATTTTATTCAATCTTTCACCATTAGCATGTTATTGCGTCCAGCGTAGTTGCCACATATGTTTTAGAATCTGGTACAGTAGGATTATTCGAACTCGATGACGTGATCGTATTATAACATTGGCTCCAGTTATTACAACTTTCATCTTTCAAAACGCCTCTATATTTATGATGGCTATCATCCTTAGTTTGTAGACTGCTCACTTGGGGAATCGTATTTCAGAATGTTTCAAACACTCTTTAAGTGTCTTTCTGTCAAGAAGAGCTTTAGTGATTATGTAATAATTTTAAAAACGTTATATATTTCATTTTCGTTTTTTTTTAATAACAAATGAATGTGAGAGAGTGGTGCTCTGGAGATAACTTAAATTAGGAATGCATTAACTGCACAGTTGTTAGTTTATCCTACGAACAATTTGGCAGCCTGAGAGTCAACTACTCTCTCAGGGTAGTTAAATGGACGGCGAATAAAATTCTCGAGTACGATAGAAGAGTTTGAATATGAATCGTAGCCTGCATCCTAGCTCTTCGATATACAAGGACTCTCTTTGCTTATAGGAGGACGAAACCATTGAGCATATCCCCAGTGACTGCCCAGCGGCAGACAAGGTTCGCTCAGGCTGGTTCTAGGGGAACTCATGAACTACTCCTCCTCTGTTATCACCTCTTCCCTTTGGAAGATGGCACTGGAGGTAGAAGTTTAGCTCTTTGAGCTTGTTTGTGTGCCACAATAGACCGCTTTGGTCGCAGTACTCGCGGTAGCAGGTCTGGGGGATTCGACAGATGCGCCGAACAAACTGTAACTGTAAGTCTTCGATACAAAGGATATACTTTCCTCGAATGCAGGAAGACAGGGGTTTCAAAGCTTGCAATACCAACATTATACACAAAAGTTGGAAATGGAATGAGATTATTGAGAGATCAAGACCCACTCAAGAGAATAGTAGCTCATCATAAAATCAAAGTCAAAGAGCTTGAGTGCTTTGGAGAAGCTAATATCCGACTATGAATCGATCTTAAGCTAGTAGGAAAATCTATCACGCCAGCAGACTTATATTAGAAAGCCAGATTAGACAAGCAAAACTGAAGTTTTCATTCGAATATCATATGAGTAAACATATACTTTATATATTTCAAGAGATTGAAAGACCATGACTTGCTGTAAAAATCATCTTCTGCTTTTCTGGAGTCGGCTGAGCTGATGTCGGAAACGGGAGGATTTGTTCATCAAGATGGAGTGATACTATAGATACTAGAATATCAGGTAGTATAAGAAGAATATAATGCAAGTGGTCACATCAACATCTTGCAGGGCTGGCCGTGATCGACGAAAACTCTTATGCACATCTTGTCCGCGTATATAGAGAGACACAATGCGAATTCCTTACTTCCATCTGAGAGAAGTTTATGGCATAGACAAATAACCAAAGCTCTCATTTGTACCTCCAAAGACCAAAGCAGTTTTTGAGAATGATAAAGCTCGCATATATTGCAATTAGGCTTTTTCAACAATTTGGCATATGCCAATTTTTAGATCTGAGAACTAATAACGTTACTGAATTGGAGATTATTCTGGCCTGCAGAACTCTGGCAGAATGAAGAACTATCTCAAGAACGTGGGGACAACACCTGGTTCTGTCACTAGGGCAAGAAAAGGGGTTCTGGACGTGACAATGGTCAACGCAGCTTCCAGAAGAAGTGTTTAAGCTTGGGAAATAATGACCAAACCATCAATATCTGACCATAGGATAATCGAATATAAAATAACAGAAGAGGAACTGATCCACCATTAAGATCCATCTGAAGCAAAACTTACAACAGTTCGAAACTAATTGGCCAAACCTCTCGCATTACGATCTGAAACAAAAAGTTGATCAGGGAATTTCAGAGGCCTTCCACTCCAGTTATACACTCCCGGAAGTTTGAACAAGTGAGGATGCATCTAATTAATCCTATTCGTGCATGGGCTCATGCCGACGATTTTAAAATCTTTGGTGATATAGGATCTATTGAAGACTGCGTTTCCTGCAGCGTGCTTTGTGGACTCATTCTTGATTTGGTGTGGCAGAAATCAACTACCATTGAGCATTTTTGAGTGCAATGTCGCCACGTACACCAGGAAAAAGAACTATTTATTGTATAGTTATAGGCTTGATAGCAGCGTCCTGAGCAAAAAAACGGAGATAAAAGATCTTGGCGTTGTTTTGATCGAAGTTTTACATTTGTTCCTCATGTTAATCATTTACTTGGTACGAGGCCAAGAATGTATGAATTCATCGTGCGTAATAGCAGATATTTTCTGATCCGGATACCATGATTTTGCTGTTCAATACATTTGTGACGAGCAAACCGGAAATTGGATGCATTGCTTGGAACCCAACATACGATTGCCATACACATCACAATGACATATATTCCGAGAGCTGGCGACGAAAATCGGCAAAAGATTTGTAATGGATCATAATTGAATATGAGTTAGTTTTGATGGTGTATATGAATCAGCTCCCACGCTATATTTATATAAAAATTACAATATCCGTTCTTTGGGGTAATATTTGATATTTGAGCAGTAAATGCAGTTTCAGCCAATACAATTCTTTTGAAACAACATCGTCAAGGCAGCAACTTATGTGGTGTACTGACACACCGC
Organism: Coccinella septempunctata; assembly: GCF_907165205.1. Classification (NCBI taxonomy): domain Eukaryota; kingdom Metazoa; phylum Arthropoda; class Insecta; order Coleoptera; family Coccinellidae; genus Coccinella; species Coccinella septempunctata. Next base: position 9,393,522 of record NC_058196.1, read on the forward strand.
GTTTCACTAAAATGAGATCTGACCACTTTTTCAAGTTTTCTGTTCTATGAACTAGTGACAATTTTCAATCATTACAAAATACTTGTAGAGTGTGTTGTAATTTCATATACCTACATTAAAGCGCGTCGCCGCTAGGTGTTCCACTACCTGACCTTGAGAGTGGGTGCTGACTTATGTACACCCTCAATACTAAATCATATTAGATTATGCGCCAGTATAAAACTTTGCCGAATTTCGTTGCCAGCTCTCGGACTAATGGAGGCTGTTCAGAGAAGTTTTTTCGAGTAAGATCATGCTGTTTTGTTGAATAAATTCGGTGCAGTTAAGCTTGAGGTCAGGAAGGGCGTTGTTTGTTTGAGGTTCCTTCATGGACCCTTGAAGTTCTAGACCCGTACGCTTGTTCAACCTTACCACGCTCAGAACAAATATATTGTTTCGTTCATCTGTGTACAATATGATTTGTTCCAAATTCAATCAGATCTCGCATCTCTGTGATATACACTTTGACAGACAGTCCTTATTAATTAATATGTATATTACAAGGACACTACATATATACAAGCGTTTACAAAATTTGTAGAACTTTTTAATTCTTGTGGCAATGTCACTTCTAATCCCAGCACTCAGAATACAAAAAGTCATGGCAAAAGGAGTAATCAACCCCACAATATCGCTCAATAAGCCAGACGAATAATTCACCGAAGGAGAACAGGAACGATCTTTCAGTTTTCCCAAAACAACCTTCACAGGTAGTAAACCCATAACTAGAATCGATACAGCAATATAGACCAAGAATCCTCGTAAGGAAGATTGGGCTATTTAAAAGACGATGTTTGGAGTGGGCAATGAACACCTTCAATCTATATAGATCACCAGAAGTGTAAAGAAAAATCCTAGAAGAGATTCGTCTTCATCTTCTGAAGATAATCAGAAGCTGCTTAGAATGTGTCATATACACAGAAAATGGAGAAGGACAAAAGTTCCCTTCACAACAAAATGGGGACCCACAATCTTCAAGAACAATTAATTCAACTTCGTATCTATTGAAGACGATGAAGAAAGTAGTAGATAACAACATAAGAACATAGAATCTGGAGAATACACCAATTCACAAATGCCAGATGGCCTACAGGACGACCGATCAACAAAAACTGCTCTGTATGACCGTATGACTCTATAGCTAGGTTCCTGGTCCCTCGGGAACTAAAGGAAATGAAGAGGCAAATACACTTGCCTCTAGCAACAAGGGAAGTTGACATTTATTCATCCAGTGGAATAAAAAAATTTTAATTTACAAGTGAAATGAGATGACATAAGCATAAGCGGATAAAGCGATACCTTTCATGTCAATTTATAATTCTCTAGAAAGTGTTATCGTTTGATTTTTAATTGAAGTCGAATAAAATTCAGGTGAGTTATAATTTTTTTTCATTCGAAAAAATAATGACAATATCAGTTAAAAGAACACCATAAGGGCACTTCAACCGGACCTGCTATTCCTCTAGAGACAAAATCCAATTCTTCACCTAACAGACTTTCGGGATAACCTTGGAGCCTAGGAAGCTAAATCATTTCAGTTGTGCAAATACAACTTGGTTTACTTGTATACACAGTTGCCAGATTTAGGACGCAACATAATGCGTCGTGTGAAAGATGTATATTGACTGTATATTAGTTTTCATCATTTGAAGCGCCCTCGAAGCGGAATTTGCGTGAACTAAAAATATACTTTAGGTTTCATGAGACGCACTTTACTGCGTCTGGAGATATGTTTTTCAACATGGAATAACTGTTTTATCAAAAGATGTATGAAATCTATAGTTGTTCCAAAGATAGCTCTCGACGTCCTTCACGATTTGCGACCACCCCTGTCGTTGAATCCCTCGAAATACCAGAGAAAACTTTGAAAAACAATGCTGCGTCCGGTATACGGACGCAGTATTATTCAGGACGCAATAGTGTATGGCCCAAAGACAATGTATGGACGCAACATAGTATGCTGGATAAATATATATATATATATATATATATATATATATATATATATATATATATATATATATATATATATATATATATATATATATATACAGACCCAAAACGGTATACTCGACCGACTTTTCAGTCCAAAAGTGACGTTGTCAGACCCGGCTCTGAAAAGTCGGTTATACTCGTTATTATATACAGAAAACTTCAGGGTTTGGCCAGTGCGAGGGCGCTTCGAGCGACATGAACTTGATGTATATAATCCGCATAGTTGACCGACACATCTAGTCCGAAAATTTGGCAACGTTGCAGTTGAAGAGCTTGAGAATTTATTTTGTCATCTTTTCGATTTATACACCTCAAATGTACTATAAGAAAACTTATACGATCCCGGTATGATGAACAGTCGTCATGAGAAATATTCAATGACGATATTTTGAATTGAATTGAAGTGGTGTTATTGGATTCTTTTCGTATACGAACTATAATAGCACACGTATGGAAACTTATACAAGCCCGATTGAGTGAAGTGAGGCGACCTAATTTCAGGAGCACGTTTAGGGTCCTATGCACAAAAATTGTATTTTCACCACACCATACTTGACCCTCTGTCGTGTTTACGAATTTACGAATTTCCTGAACATCATTGTAGTTATATTTGGTTGACTTTACAGGAGCTCTTTTCCAGAAATTTTTCAGAAGATCAATATACAAAAGCAATGGAGATTTTGTACTCCTACCACAGTGATAAAAAGGTTTTTTTCAGTATGAAGTCCTTATATTCTTGAAAAACTATTCTTGAGAACTCTATCTCTGGTATTCTTCAGCAACTTCATTTTTATTTGAATCATAGAGATGAAATATTGGAATTTACTCGAGTATCCCGAACTAACAATTCGAAATTTTCAGTTAAGGAGGTGGAAGGGTATTCCTCAGTCAAACTTTCAATTTAATCATTTATAAAAATACACATAAAAATTATTATCAATTCAGAGGACTTTCAGTTACACGATTGGTGATCGCCTATAGGTACAAGTTAATTTACAGAGTGATGTGATACCTAATATAAGTTTAATATAGATATTTGAATTAGCTTGAGCTGAAATGAACAGATGATATAATATACCAAAATAAAAAAAAACACCTAAAAACTGTCTCTCACCAATTTATTCTACAAGAACTACCGGTTTCGGGATGACTAATCGCATCCCATCTTCAGGTTCCAACACCAGAAACGCTGTTATGAGCCTCTGGACTTTGAAAACCTACTGGGATGTCAATCATTCTGGAAAAGACCATAGTGATTTTTCAAATCTTTACATTTAAATTGACATTTTCTGGAACTCATCTATGTCTTGAAATTTTTACTTCTCGTAACTAGTAAATTATTTCGCAACTGTTGCGATAAACTGAAATTAAATACCTTCAGTGACGACTGAGAAGATTTAAAAGGAATCTGCGAGGAACGTTTGACTATTGACGGCAGAGGGTAGAGTAGGGTAAAGTTAAAATAATTTTTTTTTTGGCGAAGATCCTGACTTCATCGGACGTTTATAGTTTTGCGGACGTGTGATAATTTAGTTTGCATACGAAAAGAATTCAATAACACCACTCAGATTCTATTCAAAATATTGTGATAACTTTTTCTTTCAAGGTGTTCCAGACATAAAAATCCAAAAGCGTAAGGTCGGGGCTTCTTGTTGGCCATCTTACCGGACTGTACCTTCCAATCCATTGCACCCCAAAATATTAATTCCCGTACATTCCGGCTATTATGAGCTGAGCAGCCATTTATTTGAAACCAGACATTTTCTCCAATATGTCTGTCAAGATGCCTTGGATCAATCGGATCGGGAAATATTACTCGTCCGAAAAGTTCACATCTCATGACTGCCAACCACACGTTGACCCTCAACTCATGTATGGAAAAGAGAAAACTCCCATGCGACCATGGTTTCTCATTTTCAACATGAGTTGAGGGTCAACGTAAGATGGCCACAAAGAGGCTCCGACCTTACGCCTTTGGATTTTTATGCCTGGAACACCTTGAAAGGAAAAGTTTATTAAATTAGCGTTCAGACTCGAGAGGTCCTGGCGGAAAGAATAACATTGTGTTATGCTGAAATGCGTCAGAAACTTCGCAGGGTTGCAGATTCACTACAAAAAAGATGTATAAAATGTATTGAATAAGGCGGTAGCATTTCGAGCAATTATTACGAGTATAAGTACTAGTAGTAATTTGTTTTCTTTACATGTTTTCATAAAATCTATATCATTAAAATTAAGTTTATTCATTTGGGTTATTTGATTTTGAAGATAAATTCATGATTTCCATGTGAATAATTTTAATATTCAATCATTCAATCAAATTTAGGTTTGGAATGTGTCGAGTTTTTCGTTGTTATCTTGTTAGCCATTATATTCATATGTTAACACTTTCTCCTTAACCGTATATTTCACAACTGGAACCGTCTCCCTGAATGCGTAGTGCGATCGACCTCGGTAAACGGTTTCAAAAACAGTTATGACAGGTAGAAGTCCTCTCTGTGAGGAACTGTGGTGTTATATCTAATTTTGTTTTCTTTTTTGTATATGATATTTCAGTTTTGTATTTTTCGCTTTCATTTTCGTTTATCCACACAGTTGCATGTATGTAATCTATAACAATTTTCTCATTTTTGTTTGTGTTATTTCATTTCAGTCTTCCGCATTAATGAATGATTGTACCTATCGAGGAAAGCTATTACGATTATTCTGGTTTTAAAGTTTGTTTTGGAATATTTCACATCTCATACCTATTCATTGACGCGATATTTATAGGAATGAATTAGATTTTTCTGTTTTTCATTTCAATTTGGAGAATACATTAGAGGAGGAATTCTGGGCTTGGCACGGACTTCTTGGAAAGTGAAACAATTATTTTCAATTCGACATACAGGATGATATGATGAAACTGAACACGTTGAATTAGGTGTGATGAGTCTGGCTCTGGAATATTAAAATAATTCATATTTCGCTCTCTAGATCTCAATTTTTGTAAACAGTGTTTCAATAAATTTTGTTGATTTTTGTCTCATTTTTATGATAGTTGGAGTACTTGCACGAATTTCAGGAACCCCCTTATAGATTTCAGAAGGAAGCTAAAAATTAATTTTTCATATTTTATTACAATCATTTTATGTATACAGCCTCTCAAGGTTATGTTATTAATGGATCAAAATTTGGGAAGAATCTGTTAAGAAGGAATTTGCTTCATGAGAATATTGGGACAATACTTCTTTCTCAACAAACTCACACATATATGAATTTCTACCGTAACACCTACTTTTTCGCGTCATTTTATACATCGAAATTGTCGGCTCCAGTCCCGTCAGACTGGCAACAGCGCCGGGATCGTGAACGTTGGCCATATTTACCGCTGGAGTATATGTGGGATTGTAAAGTTGGTGCAATGTCTCGGGTTTGGAAAATATTATCGATTATGCTACTTTTTTAAATGAAGGAATTCTTTTCCCCTCTAAGTGTGCCTAAGGAGTTATAATTCTCATTAACGTTATTTCATCATATATACTCGAAGAAAACATTCGGATCATGTGGGTCTCAGGTCGCCTTAGAAACGTATCGGGACTGGAAACGTCTATTGGACAAATATATATATATATATATATATATATATATATATATATATATATATATATATATATATATATATATATATATATATATATATATATATATATATATATATATATTTATATATATATATATATATATATATATATATATATATATATATATATATATATATATATATATATATATATATATATATATATATATATATATATATATATATATATATATATATATATATATATATATATATATATAGTTATATAGTTATAAAGTGTTAATTCCACCTCCAAAATAGTAACTCGTTTAACGCTCTCACCTCATATATATCGATGTCACCTCCGAAATCGGAGGTGACAACGTTTTGCCTTGTTTTTTAGCTTGTTAGATTCAGGAGGCTTCAGGGATCAACATATCAAAAAATCGTTTTGAGGTCACAACGCATCCCGTTTATGTACTGAACAATCTTTTAGTTCGAGTGTATATCACTGGCGCTAGTGTGCCGAGCTGTATATAGAAGAATTGATCTGCGGGACTCTTTGCTGGTTAGCACCTCCGAAAATGGCAACGTTGTACCGTACAAGCAGATGTAGACAGGCGGAATATCAGTATACGGAGGAATTAAGTAAACAGAGGCGCAGCGCGCTATCTCCTCCATAATTGCAATCCAGGCGGCATATTTCAACAATTTTTATCGCATTCTTTTGTAGGGGAAAGAATCACGTGAAAGAAAACCAATCTTAGCTCTCTCGAATGGGATTATGACTGTATACATTTCATCGTGTGTATCTATGCATCCGTTGAACTTCTTTCATCTCAAGCTAACACAATAATTCTGAATTTGGCGATTTAATTACTTACTTGAAAACAAATCGATTTGAATCTTGTACATAATAGTGATTTTTTCTATGAAAATGATCTATATAGATAATACCACTCATTAGAATAACGAATAAATCAGTAATGTTCTCAGAACATAGAATAACAGGAAGGAGCTTTTCTAGGTACACCTAGAGGTAAAATATATCTATATATACTATGAAGAACTTTCTTTCAGCTCGAACTTTCGATATTCATTTATATCAACATCGATAGCACTACAAAAAGTGTATCACTCACAAGAGCGTAATGCTCTATGTAGGGAAACGGCTTAAATGGATGATACCAGATAGTTTTTTGTTAAGAATGTACAACTACCTGCAAGATAACACAACAGGAGAAAAATTATTCATTGTTTCAAACACTTGTTGAAATACATATCGGGCTAAAAACCCTGAATCTACGCCAACACGAATCACGAATTTGTACAATTGGAGATATTTCAAGCTATTCCGTCTCTGGTTTCTGCATGATTTTATCGGACCAAATGTTGCCTTGTTTCGGCCGGTTTGATAACCACTGATAGGAAATATTGACGAATTTTCAATGAAGTGTGAGAAATTTTTGAATTTCTTTTTCCTATTTTCTAATGAATAACCACTGATATATCTATGGGAGATGATTCCCCAACATGAGGGTTCCTCAAACAACTGAAGAACAGAAGAATCTTCACTTGGAAGGCCGAACCTAGTCGAAAGACCTTCATGGTCATAAGCAAGATTTGGAATACTATTAATTCCACTACTGGGTAAACTGAGCTTACCTTCACCCACCTGAAGATGTTATTGTGTCGTGGTTCAAAACTAATTTTGTAAAATCGTATTATCTATTTTGAGTTCAATTGTGGATCTTCATCCAGTATCAGTCACATCAATTCAATATATCTCTATAATTCTGAATTTGGCGAAATAATTCATTACCTACCTGAAATAAAACCATAATAATATTGATTCTTTCTATGAAAATTATTTATATAGATAATACTTCCTATTAGAATAACGAATAATCAGAAATGTTACATTGCATATAAAAAAATGAGCTGTTCAGAGAAAGGAGAATACTTTTTGGAAAAGAATATTCAGAAGTACAGGCCGATCCTAAGGCGTGCCGAATTCCTTATGTGCCGCTCCGCCCGCTCCAAAGACAAAAAATATACTTTTTTTACATATATACGGTGTCCCAGATAAGATGAAAAACATTTTAATGTGAGATAGAGAACACCTCGAGGATTACGAAGAACCCCCACATGTAGTATCTAAGAGTTTTCTAGAAGTTTAGTTTCGAAGACCAAAACAAAAATGTCAATTGCACCTGATTTGTTGATTATAAGAATCATTTATTTTGAATAATAAAACAGCATGCGAAAATACTTAAATTAACTTTTGTCTTTCTCCTTTCATCATGCCTCCATCATAGTGTCCGCTGTTCATCATAGCTTTTGGGAATTTACCAACCAATCATCTGTATATCAATCATATGTATCCGAGTATGTATTTATATTATTAACTTCATTTTGTAGATTCATCATGTCTTGACAAAAACATGGTTGCAATTTCAAAATATGTTGACTCGAGGCCTTCTGAAGACTTCAATTTTGTTTAATTTTTCCCTTACATCCTTTATGATCTATCGAAAAATGAAATCTGTTTTGAATAATTCTTCATAAAATCTTACTTGTTTCGATATAATTGGTAATTTTCTTTATGATACATCACTAAAAAATTCAAACCAGAGAGATGGTACAAGTTCTTTAAATTTTCGGGAAAATCCAATATTTAAACATAATCTATAATAAAATAGATGCTTCTGAGCAGAGGATTCCTCAAAATCATTGAGCAATCCGATTCGAAGAAAATATACAGAGCGTTCGATCTGGAATAAAACATCAATGACCAACATTGGGTTCAGCCGACGTTCATTTCTTTTATATTGTAAAATTTATCGCATTTTTTCTCTCGATTCTGAAATAATTTGAATTAATCTGAAAATGTTCGGAATCGCTTATTCTCATTGAATATTCATCACTAGAGAGTTGAAGTGTGCACAATACGTTAGCCTGAACGTAAACGTTAACGTGAGAAATAACGTCAGATATAACGTTTACGTGTTGTGATGAAATTTGAGTTGAAGTGCTGTCATCATGAAACGTCAGACGTTAAACATAACCTATCAATTTGATTTTGCTTTCGTTTCGCGTGAACTCTCTTTTATCTAATATTGAGCTCCGACAGCTGAAATAACATTTTGAATATTGATGTTCCAATGATTTATATGCCTAATAAAGAAAATTTTCAGCTTGGAAGTATTTTATTATCGATGAAATGCTCAAGTGTTAGAGACATCAGAATATCAGTGTAGTTTCAGCCATTTCCTTATGTACTGAATGTAATCTGATAACACAGTAATTTAACTTAATCCTTTTGATAACTTTCAAATCACTGCTGATTTCCTATAATTTTCGTTCATTATGAGAAAATACACAGGAAATGTAAACAATGACAGTTTGAGGTTATCGAGAATTGCATTTAACAATCAAAATTCGGCCATTCGCAAGTCATCGGTGCTACTCGTTTAACGTTCGGTTAACGTACGTCGATGTTTAAGGTATACGTGGGAGACCGCTAGTTTACGTAGGCCGTAAAGCTGACGCTAACGTTAACGTTAAAAACGGACGAATGAGCATGCGTAGATGTCAATTATAACGTTAACGTTTACGTTCATGGCTGCACTTCAAGTCTCTATTATCTATCACGGTAGTGCCGATCCTAGCAGGTATGCAGCGCTTGTCCGGCACGCGGTCGCCCAAATAAAAGGGATGGCCTCAGACAGCCACCTTCATTTGTCAGTCAGTGTCAATTATTGAGTATTACTTTCTAACTCCAATTATCCAAATTTTGAATGAGACGACGAAAAATATTAAATGAAACTGAATTTTTCAATCTTGTCAAATCGAATATTCCTTGTTCCCTTTCACCGAAAAAAAGAAAAACAAAAGAATGCTTGCTTCAGAAGAACGTGATGTAAAGATCGAACAAACCACCATCTGAGAGCAATTATCGTTATCGATAGGGACTCGAGATAGGAATGTCTTGGGTTTGTAAAAATTACCAGATTTTGAAATAGAATCGCGTGGTCGTAAAAACAAAAACGGCTAGGGTTCAATTATGATGCTTCCTAAAGTTACTGCATGCGTGTACTTAAAAATGTAAATTGCATTTTTATTGTGTAGATTAGATAACATAAAAATCTGTAGAGAAGATGTCGGAGGGCAGGGACATCATCATCCAAATGGGAGATTATAGATTCTCATTTACAGGGTGTTTTTAAAGTTTGAGTGGAGTGGAAATTAAAACAACTCTATCTCCTGAACGGAATCGCCTATTCATCCGAAATTTGGAATGGAGATAGTTTCCATGAGGTTCCAGAAAACTGCAATCAATATCATTCTATTTGCAGGACAGTAAATTTGGACAGTCGTTGTCGTTAAAATTTCGCGAAATCACCCAATGAATTTCATGATTTCTCGATATCTGCGTAAACTGTAAAATTTATTTATTCAATTTCTTGATAGTGACAATAAGTTTTTTCTCGTGTTGATATTTAACATTCTATTCTTCTCATACCGAAGTGAATTTTGAATCTCTACGAATTTAATCAATTGAATATACATTATTGAATGTTTATTCCAATTTTCATTTGATCCAATACAAAAAAAAATCAAAGGTGCGGTGCGTTCTATAAAATAACATCAAATAAAATCATCTCTGCAAGCAAAGATGTAGGAACAATTAATTCTTTAATGCAATTCATTAAGATATAAAATTCACTTCATCATGGGATGAAAACGATCACTTTATATTTTATTTTTACCAATTAAATTACTTAAAAATAAATAATTGTTGAAGAACCATCCTCGAGTTACTCTTCAGAAAACTGATCTAAGTAGTCGATCAAATGAAAACTAAAATTAACATTCAATAGTGATTCAATTGATTAAATCCATAAAAATTCAAAATTCACTTCGTTATGAGATCAATAGGATGTTGAATATCGACACGATAGAAAAAATTATTGTCGCTATCAAGACGAAAAATCAGTTTCTGGAACCTCATAGAAGCTATCTTCATATCAAATTTCGGATGAATATCTCCGTTCAGGAGATAGAGTGGTTTCAATTTCCATTTAAATTTGAAAAACACCCTGTAAATCAGGAACTATTGGATCAATTCGAACCAAATCTTGAAACTGCTCATAGTTTTCGTATTGAGATGCACATGTTGAATTTCAGTTCGATAGTTCAGATAGAAATTGAGATTTCAGTGGTCAATTCGGCAAATTGTGATATCAATTCCTCGAAAACTGTTGGATCAATTCGAACCAAATCTTGAAACTGCACGTAGTTTTCGAATTGAGATGCACATGTTGAATTTCAGTTCGATAGTGCAGATAGGAATTGAGATTTCAGTGGTCTATTCAGCAAAGTGTGATATCCATTCCTCGAAAACTGTTGGATCAATTCGAACCAAATCTTGAAACTGCACATAGTTTTCGAATTGAGATGCACATGTTGAATTTCAGTTCGATAGTGCAGATAGGAATTGAGATTTCAGTGGTCTATTCGGCAAAGTGTGATATCAATTCCTCAAAAACTGTTGAACCAATTCGAACCAAATCTTGAAACTGCACATAGTTTTCGAATTGAGATCCACATGTTGAAATTCAGTTTGATAGTTCAGATAGAAATTGAGATTTCAGTTGTCAATTCGGCAAAGTGTGATATCATTTCCTCGAAAACTGTTGGATCAATTCGAACCAAATCTTGCAACTGCACGTAGTTTTCGAATTGAGATGCACATGTTGAATTTCAGTTCGATAGTGCAGATAGGAATTGAGATTTCAGTGGTCTATTCGGCAAAGTGTGATTTCAATTCCTCGAAAACTGTTGGATCGATTCGAACCAAATCTTGAAACTGCACATGGTTTTCGAATTGAGATGCACATGTTGAATTTCAGTTCGATAGTGCAGATAGGAATTGAGATTTCAGTGGTCTATTCGGCAAAGTGTGATATCAATTCCTCAAAAACTGTTGAACCAATTCGACCCAAATCTTGAAACTGCACATAGTTTTCGAATTGAGATGCACATGTAGAATTTCAGATCGATAGTTCTGATAGGAATGAAGATTTCAGTAGTCGATTCGGCAAAATATCATTTCAATCCCTAAGGAGCTATTGGATCGATTCGAACCAAATCGTGAAACTGCACATAGTTTTCGAAATGAGATGCACATGTTGAATTTCAGATCGATAGTTCTAATAGGAATAGAGATTTCAGAAGTCGATTCGACAAAATATCATTTCAATTCCTAAGGAACTATTGGATCAATTCGAACCAAATCTTCAAACTGCTCATAGTTTTCGTATTGAGATGCACATGTTGAAATTCAGTTTGATAGTTCAGATAGAAATTGAGATTTCAGTTGTCAATTCGGCAAAGTGTGATATCAATTCCTCGAAAACTGTTGGATCAATTCGAACCAAATCTTGAAACTGCACGTAGTTTTCGAATTGAGATGCACATGTTGAATTTCAGTTCGATAGTGCAGATAGGAATTGAGATTTCAGTGGTCTATTCGGCAAAGTGTGATTTCAATTCCTCGAAAACTGTTGGATCGATTCGAACCAAATCTTGAAACTGCACATAGTTTTCGAATTGAGATGCACATGTTGAATTTCAGTTCGATAGTGCAGATAGGAATTGAGATTTCAGTGGTCTATTCGGCAAAGTGTGATATCAATTCCTCAAAAACTGTTGAACCAATTCGACCCAAATCTTGAAACTGCACATAGTTTTCGAATTGAGATGCACATGTTGAATTTCAGATCGATAGTTCTGATAGGAATGAAGATTTCAGTAGTCGATTCGGCAAAATATCATTTCAATCCCTAAGGAACTATTGGATCGATTCGAACCAAATCGTGAAACTGCACATAGTTTTCGAAATGAGATGCACATGTTGAATTTCAGATCGATAGTTCTAATAGGAATGGAGATTTCAGAAGTCGATTCGACAAAATATCATTTCAATTCCTAAGGAACTATTGGATCAATTCGAACCAAATCTTGAAACTGCTCATAGTTTTCGTATTGAGATGCACATGTTGAATTTCAGTTCGATAGTTCAGATAGAAATTGAGATTTCAGTGGTCAATTCGGCAAAGTGTGATATCAATTCCTCGAAAACTGTTATATCAATTCGAACCAAATCTTGAAACTGCACATAGTTTTCGGATTGAGATGTACATGTTGAATTTCAGTTCGATAGTGCAGATACGAATTGAGATTTCAGTGGTCTATTCAGCAAAGTGTGATATTAATTCCTCGAAAACTGTTGGATCAATTCGAACCAAATCTTGAAACTGCACATAGTTTTCGAATTGAGATGCACATGTTGAAATTCAGTTTGATAGTTCAGATAGAAATTGAGATTTCAGTTGTCAATTCGGCAAAGTGTGATATCAATTCCTCGAAAACTGTTGAACCAATTCGACCCAAATCTTGAAACTGCACATAGTTTTCGAATTGAGATGCACATGTTGAATTTCAGATCGATAGTTCTGATAGGAATGAAGATTTCAGTAGTCGATTCGGCAAAATATCATTTCAATCCCTAAGGAACTATTGGATCGATTCGAACCAAATCGTGAAACTGCACATAGTTTTCGGATTGAGATGTACATGTTGAATTTCAGTTCGATAGTGCAGATAGGAATTGAGATTTCAGTGGTCTATTCAGCAAAGTGTGATATTAATTCCTCGAAAACTGTTGGATCAATTCGAACCAAATCTTGAAACTGCACATAGTTTTCGAATTGAGATGCACATGTTGAAATTCAGTTTGATAGTTCAGATAGAAATTGAGATTTCAGTTGTCAATTCGGCAAAGTGTGATATCAATTCCTCGAAAACTGTTGGATCAATTCGAACCAAATCTTGAAACTGCACGTAGTTTTCGAATTGAGATGCACATGTTGAATTTCAGTTCGATAGTGCAGATAGGAATTGAGATTTCAGTGGTCTATTCAGCAAAGTGTGATATCAATTCCTCGAAAACTGTTGGATCAATTCGAACCAAATCTTGAAACTGCACATAGTTTTCGAATTGAGATGCACATGTTGAAATTCAGTTTGATAGTTCAGATAGAAATTGAGATTTCAGTGGTCTATTCAGCAAAGTGTGATATCAATTCCTCGAAAACTGTTGAACCAATTCGAACCAAATCTTGAAACTGCACATAGTTTTCGAATTGAGATCCACATGTTGAAATTCAGTTTGATAGTGCAGATAGGAATTGAGATTTCAGTGGTCTATTCGGCAAAGTGTGATTTCAATTCCTCGAAAACTGTTGGATCCACATGTTGAAATTCAGTTTGATAGTGCAGATAGGAATTGAGATTTCAGTGGTCTATTCAGCAAAGTGTGATATCAATTCCTCGAAAACTGTTGGATCAATTCGAACCAAATCTTGAAACTGCACATAGTTTTCGAATTGAGATGCACATGTTGAAATTCAGTTTGATAGTTCAGATAGAAATTGAGATTTCAGTGGTCTATTCAGCAAAGTGTGATATCAATTCCTCGAAAACTGTTGGATCAATCCGAACCAAATCTTGAAACTGCACATAGTTTTCGAATTGAGATGCACATGTTGAAATTCAGTTTGATAGTTCAGATAGGAATTGAGATTTCAGTGGTCAATTCGGCAAAGTGTGATATCAATTCCTCGAAAACTATTGGATCGATTCGAACCAAATCGTGGAACTGCACATAGTTTTCGAAATGAGATGCACATGTTGAATTTCAGATCGATAGTTCTAATAGAAATTGAGATTTCAGTGGTCAATTCGACAAAGTGTGATATCAATTCCTCGAAAACTGTTGGATCAATTCGAACCAAATCTTGAAACTGCACGTAGTTTTCGAATTGAGATAAACATGTTGAATTTCAGTTCGATAGTGCAGATAGGAATTGAGATTTCAGTGGTCTATTCAGCAAAGTGTGATATCAATTCCTCGAAAACTGTTGGATCAATTCGAACCAAATCTTGAAACTGCACATAGTTTTCGAATTGAGATGCACATGTTGAATTTCAGTTCGATAGTTCAGATAGAAATTGAGATTTCAGTGGTCAATTCGGCAAATTGTGATATCAATTCCTCAAAAACTGTTGAACCAATTCGAACCAAATCTTGAAACTGCACATAGTTTTCGAATTGAGATCCACATGTTGAAATTCAGTTTGATAGTGCAGATAGGAATTGAGATTTCAGTGGTCTATTCGGCAAAGTGTGATTTCAATTCCTCGAAAACTGTTGGATCCACATGTTGAAATTCAGTTTGATAGTTCAGATAGAAATTGAGATTTCAGTGGTCAATTCGGCAAATTGTGATATCAATTCCTCGAAAACTGTTGGATCAATTCGAACCAAATCTTGAAACTGCACGTAGTTTTCGAATTGAGATGCACATGTTGAATTTCAGTTCGATAGTGCAGATAGGAATTGAGATTTCAGTGGTCTATTCAGCAAAGTGTGATATCCATTCCTCGAAAACTGTTGGATCAATTCGAACCAAATCTTGAAACTGCACATAGTTTTCGAATTGAGATGCACATGTTGAATTTCAGTTCGATAGTGCAGATAGGAATTGAGATTTCAGTGGTCTATTCGGCAAAGTGTGATATCAATTCCTCAAAAACTGTTGAACCAATTCGAACCAAATCTTGAAACTGCACATAGTTTTCGAATTGAGATCCACATGTTGAAATTCAGTTTGATAGTTCAGATAGAAATTGAGATTTCAGTTGTCAATTCGGCAAAGTGTGATATCATTTCCTCGAAAACTGTTGGATCAATTCGAACCAAATCTTGCAACTGCACGTAGTTTTCGAATTGAGATGCACATGTTGAATTTCAGTTCGATAGTGCAGATAGGAATTGAGATTTCAGTGGTCTATTCGGCAAAGTGTGATTTCAATTCCTCGAAAACTGTTGGATCGATTCGAACCAAATCTTGAAACTGCACATGGTTTTCGAATTGAGATGCACATGTTGAATTTCAGTTCGATAGTGCAGATAGGAATTGAGATTTCAGTGGTCTATTCGTCAAAGTGTGATATCAATTCCTCAAAAACTGTTGAACCAATTCGACCCAAATCTTGAAACTGCACATAGTTTTCGAATTGAGATGCACATGTTGAATTTCAGATCGATAGTTCTGATAGGAATGAAGATTTCAGTAGTCGATTCGGCAAAATATCATTTCAATCCCTAAGGAGCTATTGGATCGATTCGAACCAAATCGTGAAACTGCACATAGTTTTCGAAATGAGATGCACATGTTGAATTTCAGATCGATAGTTCTAATAGGAATGGAGATTTCAGAAGTCGATTCGACAAAATATCATTTCAATTCCTAAGGAACTATTGGATCAATTCGAACCAAATCTTCAAACTGCTCATAGTTTTCGTATTGAGATGCACATGTTGAAATTCAGTTTGATAGTTCAGATAGAAATTGAGATTTCAGTTGTCAATTCGGCAAAGTGTGATATCAATTCCTCGAAAACTGTTGGATCAATTCGAACCAAATCTTGAAACTGCACGTAGTTTTCGAATTGAGATGCACATGTTGAATTTCAGTTCGATAGTGCAGATAGGAATTGAGATTTCAGTGGTCTATTCGGCAAAGTGTGATTTCAATTCCTCGAAAACTGTTGGATCGATTCGAACCAAATCTTGAAACTGCACATAGTTTTCGAATTGAGATGCACATGTTGAATTTCAGTTCGATAGTGCAGATAGGAATTGAGATTTCAGTGGTCTATTCGGCAAAGTGTGATATCAATTCCTCAAAAACTGTTGAACCAATTCGACCCAAATCTTGAAACTGCACATAGTTTTCGAATTGAGATGCACATGTTGAATTTCAGATCTATAGTTCTGATAGGAATGAAGATTTCAGTAGTCGATTCGGCAAAATATCATTTCAATCCCTAAGGAACTATTGGATCGATTCGAACCAAATCGTGAAACTGCACATAGTTTTCGAAATGAGATGCACATGTTGAATTTCAGATCGATAGTTCTAATAGGAATGGAGATTTCAGAAGTCGATTCGACAAAATATCATTTCAATTCCTAAGGAACTATTGGATCAATTCGAACCAAATCTTGAAACTGCTCATAGTTTTCGTATTGAGATGCACATGTTGAATTTCAGTTCGATAGTTCAGATAGAAATTGAGATTTCAGTGGTCAATTCGGCAAAGTGTGATATCAATTCCTCGAAAACTGTTATATCAATTCGAACCAAATCTTGAAACTGCACATAGTTTTCGGATTGAGATGTACATGTTGAATTTCAGTTCGATAGTGCAGATAGGAATTGAGATTTCAGTGGTCTATTCAGCAAAGTGTGATATTAATTCCTCGAAAACTGTTGGATCAATTCGAACCAAATCTTGAAACTGCACATAGTTTTCGAATTGAGATGCACATGTTGAAATTCAGTTTGATAGTTCAGATAGAAATTGAGATTTCAGTTGTCAATTCGGCAAAGTGTGATATCAATTCCTCGAAAACTGTTGGATCAATTCGAACCAAATCTTGAAACTGCACGTAGTTTTCGAATTGAGATGCACATGTTGAATTTCAGTTCGATAGTGCAGATAGGAATTGAGATTTCAGTGGTCTATTCAGCAAAGTGTGATATCAATTCCTCGAAAACTGTTGGATCAATTCGAACCAAATCTTGAAACTGCACATAGTTTTCGAATTGAGATGCACATGTTGAAATTCAGTTTGATAGTTCAGATAGAAATTGAGATTTCAGTGGTCTATTCAGCAAAGTGTGATATCAATTCCTCGAAAACTGTTGGATCAATCCGAACCAAATCTTGAAACTGCACATAGTTTTCGAATTGAGATGCACATGTTGAAATTCAGTTTGATAGTTCAGATAGGAATTGAGATTTCAGTGGTCAATTCGGCAAAGTGTGATATCAATTCCTCGAAAACTATTGGATCGATTCGAACCAAATCGTGGAACTGCACATAGTTTTCGAAATGAGATGCACATGTTGAATTTCAGATCGATAGTTCTAATAGAAATTGAGATTTCAGTGGTCAATTCGACAAAGTGTGATATCAATTCCTCGAAAACTGTTGGATCAATTCGAACCAAATCTTGAAACTGCACGTAGTTTTCGAATTGAGATAAACATGTTGAATTTCAGTTCGATAGTGCAGATAGGAATTGAGATTTCAGTGGTCTATTCAGCAAAGTGTGATATCAATTCCTCGAAAACTGTTGGATCAATTCGAACCAAATCTTGAAACTGCACATAGTTTTCGAATTGAGATGCACATGTTGAATTTCAGTTCGATAGTTCAGATAGAAATTGAGATTTCAGTGGTCAATTCGGCAAATTGTGATATCAATTCCTCAAAAACTGTTGAACCAATTCGAACCAAATCTTGAAACTGCACATAGTTTTCGAATTGAGATCCACATGTTGAAATTCAGTTTGATAGTTCAGATAGAAATTGAGATTTCAGTTGTCAATTCGGCAAAGTGTGATATCAATTCCTCGAAAACTGTTGGATCAATTCGAACCAAATCTTGAAACTGCACGTAGTTTTCGAATTGAGATGCACATGTTGAATTTCAGTTCGATAGTGCAGATAGGAATTGAGATTTCAGTGGTCTATTCGGCAAAGTGTGATTTCAATTCCTCGAAAACTGTTGGATCCACATGTTGAAATTCAGTTTGATAGTTCAGATAGAAATTGAGATTTCAGTTGTCAATTCGGCAAAGTGTGATATCATTTCCTCGAAAACTGTTGGATCAATTCGAACCAAATCTTGCAACTGCACGTAGTTTTCGAATTGAGATGCACATGTTGAATTTCAGTTCGATAGTGCAGATAGGAATTGAGATTTCAGTGGTCTATTCGGCAAAGTGTGATATCAATTCCTCAAAAACTGTTGAACCAATTCGACCCAAATCTTGAAACTGCACATAGTTTTCGAATTGAGATGCACATGTTGAATTTCAGATCGATAGTTCTGATAGGAATGAAGATTTCAGTAGTCGATTCGGCAAAATATCATTTCAATCCCTAAGGAACTATTGGATCGATTCGAACCAAATCGTGAAACTGCACATAGTTTTCGAAATGAGATGCACATGTTGAATTTCAGATCGATAGTTCTAATAGGAATGGAGATTTCAGAAGTCGATTCGACAAAATATCATTTCAATTCCTAAGGAACTATTGGATCAATTCGAACCAAATCTTGAAACTGCTCATAGTTTTCGTATTGAGATGCACATGTTGAATTTCAGTTCGATAGTTCAGATAGAAATTGAGATTTCAGTGGTCAATTCGGCAAAGTGTGATATCAATACCTCGAAAACTGTTGGATCAATTCGAACCAAATCTTGAAACTGCACATAGTTTTCGGATTGAGATGTACATGTTGAATTTCAGTTCGATAGTGCAGATAGGAATTGAGATTTCAGTGGTCTATTCAGCAAAGTGTGATATCAATTCCTCGAAAACTGTTGGATCAATTCGAACCAAATCTTGAAACTGCACATAGTTTTCGAATTGAGATGCACATGTTGAAATTCAGTTTGATAGTTCAGATAGAAATTGAGATTTCAGTTGTCAATTCGGCAAAGTGTGATATCAATTCCTCGAAAACTGTTGGATCAATTCGAACCAAATCTTGAAACTGCACGTAGTTTTCGAATTGAGATGCACATGTTGAATTTCAGTTCGATAGTGCAGATAGGAATTGAGATTTCAGTGGTCTATTCAGCAAAGTGTGATATCAATTCCTCGAAAACTGTTGGATCAATTCGAACCAAATCTTGAAACTGCACATAGTTTCGAATTGAGATGCACATGTTGAAATTCAGTTTGATAGTTCAGATAGAAATTGAGATTTCAGTGGTCTATTCAGCAAAGTGTGATATCAATTCCTCGAAAACTGTTGGATCAATTCGAACCAAATCTTGAAACTGCACATAGTTTTCGAATTGAGATGCACATGTTGAAATTCAGTTTGATAGTTCAGATAGGAATTGAGATTTCAGTGGTCAATTCGGCAAATTGTGATATCAATTCCTCGAAAACTATTGGATCGATTCGAACCAAATCGTGGAACTGCACATAGTTTTCGAAATGAGATGCACATGTTGAATTTCAGATCGATAGTTCTAATAGGAATGGAGATTTCAGAGGTCGATTCGACAAAATATCATTTCAATTCCTAAGGAACTCTTGGATCAATTCGAACCAAATCTTGAAACTGCTCATAGTTTTCGTATTGAGATGCACATGTTGAAATTCAGTTCGATAGTTCAGATAGAAATTGAGATTTCAGTGGTCAATTCGACAAAGTGTGATATCAATTCCTCGAAAACTGTTGGATCAATTCGAACCAAATCTTGAAACTGCACGTAGTTTTCGAATTGAGATGCACATGTTGAATTTCAGTTCGATAGTGCAGATAGGAGTTGAGATTTCAGTGGTCTATTCGGCAAAGTGTGATATCAATTCCTCGAAAACTGTTGGATCGATTCGAACCAAATCTTGAAACTGCACATAGTTTTCGAATTGAGATGCACATGTTGAATTTCAGTTCGATAGTTCAGATAGGAATTGAGATTCTAGTGGTCTATTCGGCAAATTGTGATATCGATTCCTCGAAAACTGTTGGATCAATTCGAACCAAATCTTGAAACTGCACGTAGTTTTCGAATTGAGATGCACATGTTGAATTTCAGTTCGATAGTGCAGATAGGAATTCAGATTTCAGTGGTCTATTCAGCAAAGTGTGATATCCATTCCTCGAAAACTGTTGGATCAATTCGAACCAAATCTTGAAACTGCACGTAGTTTTCGAATTGAGATGCACATGTTGAATTTCAGTTCGATAGTGCAGATAGGAATTGAGATTTCAGTGGTCTATTCGGCAAAGTGTGATATACTTTCCTCAAAAACTGTTGAACCAATTCGAACCAAATCTTGAAACTGCACATAGTTTTCGAATTGAGATCCACATGTTGAAATTCAGTTTGATAGTTCAGATAGAAATTGAGATTTCAGTTGTCAATTCGGCAAAGTGTGATATCAATTCCTCGAAAACTGTTGGATCAATTCGAACCAAATCTTGAAACTGCACATAGTTTTCGAATTGAGATGCACATGTTGAATTTCAGTTCGATAGTGCAGATAGGAATTGAGATTTCAGTGGTCTATTCGGCAGTGTGATATCAATTCCTCAAAAAGTGTTGAACCAATTCGAACCAAATCTTGAAACTGCACATAGTTTTCGAATTGAGATGCACATGTTGAAATTCAGTTTGATAGTTCAGATAGAAATTGAGATTTCAGTTGTCAATTCGGCAAAGTGTGATATCAATTCCTCGAAAACTGTTGGATCAATTCGAACCAAATCTTGAAACTGCACGTAGTTTTCGAATTGAGATGCACATGTTGAATTTCAGTTCGATAGTGCAGATAGGAATGAAGATTTCAGTAGTCGATTCGGCAAAATATCATTTCAATCCCTAAGGAACTATTGGATCGATTCGAACCAAATCGTGAAACTGCACATAGTTTTCGAAATGAGATGCACATGTTGAATTTCAGATCGATAGTTCTAATAGGAATGGAGATTTCAGAAGTCGATTCGACAAAATATCATTTCAATTCCTAAGGAACTCTTGGATCAATTCGAACCAAATCTTGAAACTGCTCATAGTTTTCATATTGAGATAAACACGTTGAATTTCAGTTCGATAGTGCAGATAGGAATTGAGATTTCAGTGGTCTATTCAGCAAAGTGTGATATCAATTCCTCGAAAACTGTTGGATCAATTCGAACCAAATCTTGAAACTGCACGTAGTTTTCGAATTGAGATGCACATGTTGAATTTCAGTTTGATAGTTCAGATAGAAATTGAGATTTCAGTGGTCTATTCAGCAAAGTGTGATATCAATTCCTCGAAAACTGTTGGATCAATTCGAACCAAATCTTGAAACTGCACATAGTTTTCGAATTGAGATGCACATGTTGAAATTCAGTTTGATAGTTCAGATAGGAATTGAGATTTCAGTGGTCAATTCGGCAAAGTGTGATATCAATTCCTCGAAAACTATTGGATCGATTCGACCCAAATCGTGAAACTGCATATAGTTTTCGAATTGAGATGCACATGTTGAATTTCAGATCGATAGTTCTGATAGGAATGAAGATTCCAGTAGTCGATTCGGCAAAATATCATTTCAATTCCTAAGGAACTATTGGATCGATTCGAACCAAATCTTGAATCTGCTCATAGTTTTCGAATTGAGATGCACATGTTGAAATTCAGTTTGATAGTTCAGATAGAAATTGAGATTTCAGTGGTCTATTCAGCAAAGTGTGATATCCATTCCTCAAAAACTGTTGAACCAATTCGAACCAAATCTTGAAACTGCACGTAGTTTTCGAATTGAGATACACATGTTGAATTTCAGATCGATAGTTCTGATAGGAATGAAGTTTTCATTAGTCGATTCGGCAAAATATCATTTCAATCCCTAAAGAACTATTGGATCGATTCGAACCAAATCGTGAAACTGCACATAGTTTTCGAAATGAGATGCAAGTGTTGAATTTCAGATCGATAGTTCTAATAGGAATGGAGATTTCAGAAGTCGATTCGACAAAATATCATTTCAATTCCTAAGGAACTATTGGATCAATTCGAACCAAATCTTGAAACTGCTCATAGTTTTCGTATTGAGATGCACATGTTGAATTTCAGTTCGATAGTTCAGATAGAAATTGAGATTTCAGTAGTCAATTCGGCAAATTGTGATATCAATTCCTCGAAAACTGTTGGATCAATTCGAACCAAATCTTGAAACTGCACGTAGTTTTCGAATTGAGATGCACATGTTGAATTTCAGTTCGATAGTGCAGATAGGAATTGAGATTTCAGTGGTCTATTCAGCAAAGTGTGATATCCATTCCTCGAAAACTGTTGGATCAATTCGAACCAAATCTTGAAACTGCACATAGTTTTCGAATTGAGATGCACATGTTGAATTTCAGTTCGATAGTGCAGATAGGAATTGAGATTTCAGTGGTCTATTCGGCAAAGTGTGATATCAATTCCTCAAAAACTATTGAACCAATTCGACCCAAATCTTGAAACTGCACATAGTTTTCGAATTGAGATGCACATGTTGAATTTCAGATCGATAGTTCTGATAGGAATGAAGATTTCAGTAGTCGATTCGGCAAATTATCATTTCAATCCCTAAGGAACTATTGGATCGATTCGAACCAAATCGTGAAACTGCACATAGTTTTCGAAATGAGATGCACATGTTGAATTTCAGATCGATAGTTCTAATAGGAATGGAGATTTCAGAAGTCGATTCGACAAAATATCATTTCAATTCCTAAGGAACTATTGGATCAATTCGAATCAAATCTTGAAACTGCACATAGTTTTCGAATTGAGATGCACATGTTGAAATTCAGTTTGATAGTTCAGATAGAAATTGAGATTTCAGTTGTCAATTCGGCAAAGTGTGATATCAATACCTCGAAAACTGTTGGATCAATTCGAACCAATTCTTGAAACTGCACATAGTTTTCGGATTGAGATGTACATGTTGAATTTCAGTTCGATAGTGCAGATAGGAATTGAGATTTCAGTGGTCTATTCAGCAAAGTGTGATATCAATTCCTCGAAAACTGTTGGATCAATTCGAACCAAATCTTGAAACTGCACATAGTTTTCGAATTGAGATGCACATGTTGAAATTCAGTTCGATAGTGCAGATAGGAATTGAGATTTCAGTGGTCTATTCAGCAAAGTGTGATATCAATTCCTCGAAAACTGTTGGTTCAATTCGAACCAAATCTTGAAACTGCACATAGTTTTCGAATTGAGATGCACATGTTGAAATTCAGTTTGATAGTTCAGATAGAAATTGAGATTTCAGTGGTCTATTCAGCAAAGTGTGATATCAATTCCTCGAAAACTGTTGGATCAATTCGAACCAAATCTTGAAACTGCACATAGTTTTCGAATTGAGATGCACAGGTTGAAATTCAGTTTGATAGTTCAGATAGGAATTGAGATTTCAGTGGTCAATTCGGCAAAGTGTGATATCAATTCCTCGAAAACTATTGGATCGATTCGAACCAAATCGTGGAACTGCACATAGTTTTCGAATTGAGATGCACATGTTGAATTTCAGTTCGATAGTGCAGATAGGAATTGAGATTTCAGTGGTCTATTCGGCAAAGTGTGATATCAATTCCTCAAAAACTGTTGAACCAATTCGAACCAAATCTTGAAACTGCACATAGTTTTCGAATTGAGATCCACATGTTGAAATTCAGTTTGATAGTTCAGATAGAAATTGAGATTTCAGTTGTCAATTCGGCAAAGTGTGATATCAATTCCTCGAAAACTGTTGGATCAATTCGAACCAAATCTTGAAACTGCACGTAGTTTTCGAATTGAGATGCACATGTTGAATTTCAGTTCGATAGTGCAGATAGGAATTGAGATTTCAGTGGTCTATTCGGCAAAGTGTGATTTCAATTCCTCGAAAACTGTTGGATCGATTCGAACCAAATCTTGAAACTGCACATAGTTTTCGAATTGAGATGCACATGTTGAATTTCAGTTCGATAGTGCAGATAGGAATTGAGATTTCAGTGGTCTATTCGGCAAAGTGTGATATCAATTCCTCAAAAACTGTTGAACCAATTCGACCCAAATCTTGAAACTGCACATAGTTTTCGAATTGAGATGCACATGTAGAATTTCAGATCGATAGTTCTGATAGGAATGAAGATTTCAGTAGTCGATTCGGCAAAATATCATTTCAATCCCTAAGGAACTATTGGATCGATTCGAACCAAATCGTGAAACTGCACATAGTTTTCGAAATGAGATGCACATGTTGAATTTCAGATCGATAGTTCTAATAGGAATTGATAGTTCAGATAGAAATTGAGATTTCAGTGGTCTATTCAGCAAAGTGTGATATCAATTCCTCGAAAACTGTTGGATCAATTCGAACCAAATCTTGAAACTGCACATAGTTTTCGAATTGAGATGCACATGTTGAAATTCAGTTTGATAGTTCAGATAGGAATTGAGATTTCAGTGGTCAATTCGGCAAAGTGTGATATCAATTCCTCGAAAACTATTGGATCGATTCGAACCAAATCGTGGAACTGCACATAGTTTTCGAATTGAGATGCACATGTTGAATTTCAGTTCGATAGTGCAGATAGGAATTGAGATTTCAGTGGTCTATTCGGCAAAGTGTGATATCAATTCCTCAAAAACTATTGAACCAATTCGACCCAAATCTTGAAACTGCACATAGTTTTCGAATTGAGATGCACATGTTGAATTTCAGATCGATAGTTCTGATAGGAATGAAGATTTCAGTAGTCGATTCGGCAAAATATCATTTCAATCCCTAAGGAACTATTGGATCGATTCGAACCAAATCGTGAAACTGCACATAGTTTTCGAAATGAGATGCACATGTTGAATTTCAGTTTGATAGTTCAGATAGAAATTGAGATTTCAGTTGTCAATTCGGCAAAGTGTGATATCAATACCTCGAAAACTGTTGGATCAATTCGAACCAATTCTTGAAACTGCACATAGTTTTCGGATTGAGATGTACATGTTGAATTTCAGTTCGATAGTGCAGATAGGAATTGAGATTTCAGTGGTCTATTCAGCAAAGTGTGATATCAATTCCTCGAAAACTGTTGGATCAATTCGAACCAAATCTTGAAACTGCACATAGTTTTCGAATTGAGATGCACATGTTGAAATTCAGTTTGATAGTTCAGATAGAAATTGAGATTTCAGTGGTCTATTCAGCAAAGTGTGATATCCATTCCTCGAAAACTGTTGGATCAATTCGAACCAAATCTTGAAACTGCACATAGTTTTCGAATTGAGATGCACATGTTGAATTTCAGTTCGATAGTGCAGATAGGAATTGAGATTTCAGTGGTCTATTCGGCAAAGTGTGATATCAATTCCTCAAAAACTGTTGAACCAATTCGACCCAAATCTTGAAACTGCACATAGTTTTCGAATTGAGATGCACATGTTGAATTTCAGATCGATAGTTCTGATAGGAATGAAGATTTCAGTAGTCGATTCGGCAAAATATCATTTCAATCCCTAAGGAACTATTGGATCGATTCGAACCAAATCGTGAAACTGCACATAGTTTTCGAAATGAGATGCACATGTTGAATTTCAGATCGATAGTTCTAATAGGAATGGAGATTTCAGAAGTCGATTCGACAAAATATCATTTCAATTCCTAAGGAACTATTGGATCAATTCGAACCAAATCTTGAAACTGCTCATAGTTTTCGTATTGAGATGCACATGTTGAATTTCAGTTCGATAGTTCAGATAGAAATTGAGATTTCAGTGGTCAATTCGGCAAAGTGTGATATCAATTCCTCGAAAACTGTTGGATCAATTCGAACCAAATCTTGAAACTGCACGTAGTTTTCGAATTGAGATGCACATGTTGAATTTCAGTTCGATAGTGCAGATAGGAATTGAGATTTCAGTGGTCTATTCAGCAAAGTGTGATATCAATTCCTCGAAAACTGTTGGATCAATTCGAACCAAATCTTGAAACTGCACATAGTTTTCGAATTGAGATGCACATGTTGAAATTCAGTTTGATAGTTCAGATAGAAATTGAGATTTCAGTGGTCTATTCAGCAAAGTGTGATATCAATTCCTCGAAAACTGTTGGATCAATTCGAACCAAATCTTGAAACTGCACATAGTTTTCGAATTGAGATGCACATGTTGAAATTCAGTTTGATAGTTCAGATAGGAATTGAGATTTCAGTGGTCAATTCGGCAAAGTGTGATATCAATTCCTCGAAAACTATTGGATCGATTCGAACCAAATCGTGGAACTGCACATAGTTTTCGAATTGAGATGCACATGTTGAATTTCAGTTCGATAGTGCAGATAGGAATTGAGATTTCAGTGGTCTATTCGGCAAAGTGTGATATCAATTCCTCAAAAACTGTTGAACCAATTCGAACCAAATCTTGAAACTGCACATAGTTTTCGAATTGAGATCCACATGTTGAAATTCAGTTTGATAGTTCAGATAGAAATTGAGATTTCAGTTGTCAATTCGGCAAAGTGTGATATCAATTCCTCGAAAACTGTTGGATCAATTCGAACCAAATCTTGAAACTGCACGTAGTTTTCGAATTGAGATGCACATGTTGAATTTCAGTTCGATAGTGCAGATAGGAATTGAGATTTCAGTGGTCTATTCGGCAAAGTGTGATTTCAATTCCTCGAAAACTGTTGGATCGATTCGAACCAAATCTTGAAACTGCACATAGTTTTCGAATTGAGATGCACATGTTGAATTTCAGTTCGATAGTGCAGATAGGAATTGAGATTTCAGTGGTCTATTCGGCAAAGTGTGATATCAATTCCTCAAAAACTGTTGAACCAATTCGACCCAAATCTTGAAACTGCACATAGTTTTCGAATTGAGATGCACATGTAGAATTTCAGATCGATAGTTCTGATAGGAATGAAGATTTCAGTAGTCGATTCGGCAAAATATCATTTCAATCCCTAAGGAACTATTGGATCGATTCGAACCAAATCGTGAAACTGCACATAGTTTTCGAAATGAGATGCACATGTTGAATTTCAGATCGATAGTTCTAATAGGAATTGATAGTTCAGATAGAAATTGAGATTTCAGTGGTCTATTCAGCAAAGTGTGATATCAATTCCTCGAAAACTGTTGGATCAATTCGAACCAAATCTTGAAACTGCACATAGTTTTCGAATTGAGATGCACATGTTGAAATTCAGTTTGATAGTTCAGATAGGAATTGAGATTTCAGTGGTCAATTCGGCAAAGTGTGATATCAATTCCTCGAAAACTATTGGATCGATTCGAACCAAATCGTGGAACTGCACATAGTTTTCGAATTGAGATGCACATGTTGAATTTCAGTTCGATAGTGCAGATAGGAATTGAGATTTCAGTGGTCTATTCGGCAAAGTGTGATATCAATTCCTCAAAAACTGTTGAACCAATTCGAACCAAATCTTGAAACTGCACATAGTTTTCGAATTGAGATGTACATGTTGAATTTCAGTTCGATAGTTCAGATAGGAATTGAGATTTCAGTGGTCAATTCGGCAAAGTGTGATATCAATTCCTCGAAAACTGTTGGATCAATTCGAACCAAATCTTGAAACTGCACATAGTTTTCGAATTGAGATGCACATGTTGAATATCAGTTCGATAGTGCAGAAAGGAATTGAGATTTCAGTGGTCTATTCGGCAAAGTTTGATATCAATTCATCAAAAACTGTTGAACCAATTCGTCCCAAATCTTGAAACTGCACATAGTTTTCGAATTGAGATGCACATGTTGAATTTCAGATCGATAGTTCTGCTAGGAATAAAGATTTCAGTAGTCGATTCGGCAAAATATCATTTCAATCCCCAAGGAACTATTGGATCGATTCGAACCAAATCTTGAATCTGCTCATAGTTTTCGAATTGAGATGCACATGTTGAATTTCAGTTCGATAGTTCAGATACGAATTGAGATTTCAGTGGTCAATTCGGCAAAGTGTGATATCAATTCCTCGAAAACTGTTGGATCAATTCGAACCAAATCTTGAAACTGCACATAGTTTTCGAATTGAGATGCACATGTTGAATTTCAGTTCGATAGTGCAGATAGGAATTGAGATTTCAGTGGTCTATTCGGCAAAGTGTGATATCAATTCCTCAAAAACTGTTGAACCAATTCGACCCAAATCGTGAAACTGCATATAGTTTTCGAATTGAGATGCACATGTTGAATTTCAGATCGATAGTTCTGATAGGAATGAAGATTCCAGTAGTCGATTCGGCAAAATATCATTTCAATTCCTAAGGAACTATTGGATCGATTCGAACCAAATCTTGAAACTGCACATAGTTTTCGAATTGAGATGCACATGTTGAATTTCAGTTCGATGGTTCAGATAGGAGTTGAGATTCTAGTGGTCTATTCGGCAAATTGTGATATCAATTCCTCGAAAACTGTTGGATCAATTCGAACCAAATCTTGAAACTGCACGTAGTTTTCGAATTGAGATGCACATGTTGAATTTCAGTTCGATAGTTCAGATAGGAGTTGAGATTCTACTGGTCTATTCAGCAAAGTGTGATATCCATTCCTCAAAAACTGTTGAACCAATTCGAACCAAATCTTGAAACTGCACGTAGTTTTCGAATTGAGATACACATGTTGAATTTCAGATCGATAGTTCTGATAGGAATGAAGTTTTCATTAGTCGATTCGGCAAAATATCATTTCAATCATTAAAGAACTATTGGATCGATTCGAACCAAATCGTGAAACTGCACATAGTTTTCGAAATGAGATGCACGTGTTGAATTTCAGATCGATAGTTCTAATAGGAATGGAGATTTCAGAAGTCGATTCGACAAAATATCATTTCAATTCCTAAGGAACTATTGGATCAATTCGAACCAAATCTTGAAACTGCTCATAGTTTTCGTATTGAGATGCACATGTTGAATTTCAGTTCGATAGTTCAGATAGAAATTGAGATTTCAGTGGTCAATTCGGCAAATTGTGATATCAATTCCTCGAAAATTGTTGGATCAATTCGAACCAAATTTTTAAAATGCACGTAGTTTTCGAATTGAGATGCACATGTTGAATTTCAGTTCGATAGTGCAGATAGGAATTGAGATTTCAGTGGTCTATTCAGCAAAGTGTGATATCCATTCCTCGAAAACTGTTGGATCAATTCGAACCAAATCTTGAAACTGCACATAGTTTTCGAATTGAGATGCACATGTTGAAATTCAGTTTGATAGTTCAGATAGAAATTGAGATTTCAGTTGTCAATTCGGCAAAGTGTGATATCAATTCCTCGAAAACTGTTGGATCGATTCGAACCAAATCTTGAAACTGCACATAGTTTTCGAATTGAGATGCACATGTTGAATTTCAGTTCGATAGTGCAGATAGGAATTGAGATTTCAGTGGTCTATTCGGCAAAGTGTGATATCAATTCCTCAAAAACTGTTGAACCAATTCGACCCAAATCTTGAAACTGCACATAGTTTTCGAATTGAGATGCACATGTTGAATTTCAGATCGATAGTTCTGATAGGAATGAAGATTTCAGTAGTCGATTCGGCAAAATATCATTTCAATCCCTAAGGAACTATTGGATCAATTCGAACCAAATCTTGAAACTGCTCATAGTTTTCGTATTGAGATGCACATGTTGAATTTCAGTTCGATAGTTCAGATAGAAATTGAGATTTCAGTGGTCAATTCGGCAAAGTGTGATATCAATACCTCGAAAACTGTTACATCAATTCGAACCAAATCTTGAAACTGCACATAGTTTTCGGATTGAGATGTACATGTTGAATTTCAGTTCGATAGTTCAGATAGGAATTGAGATTTCAGTGGTCAATTCGGCAAAGTGTTATATCAATTCCTCGAAAACTATTGGATCGATTCGAACCAAATCGTGGAACTCACATAGTTTTCGAAATGAGATGCACATGTTGAATTTCAGATCGATAGTTCTAATAGGAATGGAGATTTCAGAGGTCGATTCGACAAAATATCATTTCAATTCCTAAGGAACTCTTGGATCAATTCGAACCAAATCTTGAAACTGCTCATAGTTTTCGTATTGAGATGCACATGTTGAATTTCAGTTCGATAGTTCAGATAGAAATTGAGATTTCAGTGGTCAATTCGACAAAGTGTGATATCAATTCCTCGAAAACTGTTGGATCAATTCGAACCAAATCTTGAAACTGCACGTAGTTTTCGAATTGAGATAAACATGTTGAATTTCAGTTCGATAGTGCAGATAGGAATTGAGATTTCAGTGGTCTATTCAGCAAAGTGTGATATCAATTCCTCGAAAACTGTTGGATCAATTCGAACCAAATCTTGAAACTGCACATAGTTTTCGAATTGAGATGCACATGTTGAATTTCAGTTCGATAGTGCAGATAGGAATTGAGATTTCAGTGGTCTATTCGGCAAAGTGTGATATCAATTCCTCAAAAACTGTTGAACCAATTCGAACCAAATCTTGAAACTGCACATAGTTTTCGAATTGAGATGCACATGTTGAAATTCAGTTTGATAGTTCAGATAGAAATTGAGATTTCAGTTGTCAATTCGGCAAAGTGTGATATCAATTCCTCGAAAACTGTTATATCAATTCGAACCAAATCTTGAAACTGCACATAGTTTTCGAATTGAGATGCACATGTTGAAATTCAGTTTGATAGTTCAGATAGAAATTGAGATTTCAGTTGTCAATTCGGCAAAGTGTGATATCAATACCTCGAAAACTGTTGGATCAATTCGAACCAAAACTTGAAACTGCACATAGTTTTCGGATTGAGATGTACATGTTGAATTTCAGTTCGATAGTTCAGATAGGAATTGAGATTTCAGTGGTCAATTCGGCAAAGTGTGATATCAATTCCTCGAAAACTATTGGATCGATTCGACCCAAATCGTGAAACTGCATATAGTTTTCGAATTGAGATGCACATGTTGAATTTCAGATCGATAGTTCTGATAGGAATGAAGATTCCAGTAGTCGATTCGGCAAAATATCATTTCAATTCCTAAGGAACTATTGGATCGATTCGAACCAAATCTTGAAACTGCACATAGTTTTCGAATTGAGATGCACATGTTGGATTTCAGTTCGATAGTTCAGATAGGAATTGAGATTCTAGTGGTCTATTCGGCAAATTGTGATATCAATTCCTCGAAAACTGTTGGATCAATTCGAACCAAATCTTGAAACTGCACGTAGTTTTCGAATTGAGATGCACATGTTGAATTTCAGTTCGATAGTGCAGATAGGAATTGAGATTTCAGTGGTCTATTCAGCAGAGTGTGATATCAATTCTTCGAAAACTGTTGGATCAATTCGAACCAAATCTTGAAACTGCACATAGTTTTCGAATTGAGATGCACATGTTGAATTTCAGTTCGATAGTGCAGATAGGAATTGAGATTTCAGTGGTCTATTCGGCAAAGTGTGATATCAATTCCTCAAAAACTGTTGAACCAATTCGAACCAAATCTTGAAACTGCACATAGTTTTCGAATCGAGATGCACATGTTGAAATTCAGTTTGATAGTTCAGATAGAAATTGAGATTTCAGTTGTCAATTCGGCAAAGTGTGATATCAATTCCTCGAAAACTGTTGGATCAATTCGAACCAAATCTTGAAACTGCACGTAGTTTTCGAATTGAGATGCACATGTTGAATTTCAGTTCGATAGTGCAGATAGGAATTGAGATTTCAGTGGTCTATTCGGCAAAGTGTGATATCAATTCCTCGAAAACTGTTGGATCGATTCAAACAAATCTTGAAACTGCACATAGTTTTCGAATTGAGATGCACATGTTGAATTTCAGTTCGATAGTGCAGATAGGAATTGAGATTTCAGTGGTCTATTCGGCAAAGTGTGATATCAATTCCTCGAAAACTGTTGGATCGATTCAAACCAAATCTTAAAACTGCACATAGTTTTCGAATTGAGATGCACATGTTGAATTTCAGATCGATAGTTCTAATAGGAATGGAGATTTCAGTTGTCAATTCGGCAAAGTGTGATATCAATTCCTCGAAAACTGTTGGATCAATTCGAACCAAATCTTGAAACTGCACGTAGTTTTCGAATTGAGATGCACATGTTGAATTTCAGTTCGATAGTGCAGATAGGAATTGAGATTTCAGTTGTCAATTCGGCAAAGTGTGATATCAATTCCTCGAAAACTGTTGGATCAATTCGAACCAAATCTTGAAACTGCACGTAGTTTTCGAATTGAGATGCACATGTTGAATTTCAGTTCGATAGTGCAGATAGGAATTGAGATTTCAGTGGTCTATTCGGCAAAGTGTGATATCAATTCCTCGAAAACTGTTGGATCGATTCAAACAAATCTTGAAACTGCACATAGTTTTCGAATTGAGATGCACATGTTGAATTTCAGTTCGATAGTGCAGATAGGAATTGAGATTTCAGTGGTCTATTCGGCAAAGTGTGATATCAATTCCTCAAAAACTGTTGAACCAATTCGAACCAAATCTTGAAACTGCACATAGTTCTCGAATCGAGATGCACATGTTGAAATTCAGTTTGATAGTTCAGATAGAAATTGAGATTTCAGTTGTCAATTCGGCAAAGTGTGATATCAATTCCTCGAAAACTGTTGGATCAATTCGAACCAAATCTTGAAACTGCACGTAGTTTTCGAATTGAGATGCACATGTTGAATTTCAGTTCGATAGTGCAGATAGGAATTGAGATTTCAGTGGTCTATTCGGCAAAGTGTGATATCAATTCCTCGAAAACTGTTGGATCGATTCAAACAAATCTTGAAACTGCACATAGTTTTCGAATTGAGATGCACATGTTGAATTTCAGTTCGATAGTGCAGATAGGAATTGAGATTTCAGTGGTCTATTCGGCAAAGTGTGATATCAATTCCTCAAAAACTGTTGAACCAATTCGAACCAAATCTTGAAACTGCACATAGTTTTCCGAATTGAGATGCACATGTTGGATTTCAGTTCGATAGTTCAGATAGGAATTGAGATTCTAGTGGTCTATTCGGCAAATTGTGATATCAATTCCTCGAAAACTGTTGGATCAATTCGAACCAAATCTTGAAACTGCACGTAGTTTTCGAATTGAGATGCACATGTTGAATTTCAGTTCGATAGTGCAGATAGGAATTGAGATTTCAGTGGTCTATTCAGCAGAGTGTGATATCAATTCTTCGAAAACTGTTGGATCAATTCGAACCAAATCTTGAAACTGCACATAGTTTTCGAATTGAGATGCACATGTTGAATTTCAGTTCGATAGTGCAGATAGGAATTGAGATTTCAGTGGTCTATTCGGCAAAGTGTGATATCAATTCCTCAAAAACTGTTGAACCAATTCGAACCAAATCTTGAAACTGCACATAGTTTTCGAATCGAGATGCACATGTTGAAATTCAGTTTGATAGTTCAGATAGAAATTGAGATTTCAGTTGTCAATTCGGCAAAGTGTGATATCAATTCCTCGAAAACTGTTGGATCAATTCGAACCAAATCTTGAAACTGCACGTAGTTTTCGAATTGAGATGCACATGTTGAATTTCAGTTCGATAGTGCAGATAGGAATTGAGATTTCAGTGGTCTATTCGGCAAAGTGTGATATCAATTCCTCGAAAACTGTTGGATCGATTCAAACAAATCTTGAAACTGCACATAGTTTTCGAATTGAGATGCACATGTTGAATTTCAGTTCGATAGTGCAGATAGGAATTGAGATTTCAGTGGTCTATTCGGCAAAGTGTGATATCAATTCCTCGAAAACTGTTGGATCGATTCAAACCAAATCTTGAAACTGCACATAGTTTTCGAATTGAGATGCACATGTTGAATTTCAGATCGATAGTTCTAATAGGAATGGAGATTTCAGAAGTCGATTCGACAAAATGTCATTTCAATTCCTAAGGAACTATTGGATCAATTCGAACCAAATCTTGAAACTGCTCATAGTTTTCGTATTGAGATACACATGTTGAATTTCAGTTCGATAGTTCAGATAGAAATTGAGATTTCAGTGGTCAATTCGGCAAAGTGTGATATCAATACCTCGAAAACTGTTGGATCAATTCGAACCAAATCTTGAAACTGCACATAGTTTTCGGATTGAGATGTACATGTTGAATTTCAGTTCGATAGTTCAGATAGGAATTGAGATTTCAGTGGTCAATTCGGCAAAGTGTGATATCAATTCCACGAAAACTATTGGATCGATTCGAACCAAATCGTGGAACTGCACATAGTTTTCGAAATGAGATGCACATGTTGAATTTCAGATCGATAGTTCTAATAGGAATGGAGATTTCAGAGGTCGATTCGACAAAATATCATTTCAATTCCTAAGGAACTGTTGGATCAATTCGAACCAAATCTTGAAACTGCTCATAGTTTTCGTATCGAGATGCACATGTTGAATTTCAGTTCGATAGTTCAGATAGAAATTGAGATTTCAGTGGTCAATTCGACAAAGTGTGATATCAATTCCTCGAAAACTGTTGGATCAATTCGAACCAAATCTTGAAACTGCACATAGTTTTCGGATTGAGATGTACATGTTGAATTTCAGTTCGATAGTTCAGATAGGAATTGAGATTTCAGTGGTCAATTCGGCAAAGTGGGATATCAATTCCTCGAAAACTGTTGGATCAATTCGAACCAAATCTTGAAACTGCACATAGTTTGCGAATTGAGATGCACATGTTGAATTTCAGTTCGATAGTGCAGAAAGGAATTGAGATTTCAGTTGTCAATTCGGCAAAGTGTGATATCAATTCCTCGAAAACTGTTGGATCAATTCGAACCAAATCTTGAAACTGCACGTAGTTTTCGAATTGAGATGCACATGTTGAATTTCAGTTCGATAGTGCAGATAGGAATTGAGATTTCAGTGGTCTATTCGGCAAAGTGTGATATCAATTCCTCGAAAACTGTTGGATCGATTCGAACCAAATCTTGAAACTGCACATAGTTTTCGAATTGAGATGCACATGTTGAATTTCAGTTCGATAGTTCAGATAGGAATTGAGATTCTAGTGGTCTATTCGGCAAATTGTGATATCAATTCCTCGAAAACTGTTGGATCAATTCGAACCAAATCTTGAAACTGCACGTAGTTTTCGAATTGAGATGCACATGTTGAATTTCAGTTCGATAGTGCAGATAGGAATTGAGATTTCAGTGGTCTATTCAGCAAAGTGTGATATCAATTCCTCGAAAACTGTTGGATCAATTCGAACCAAATCTTGAAACTGCACATAGTTTTCGAATTGAGATGCACATGTTGAATTTCAGTTCGATAGTGCAGATAGGAATTGAGATTTCAGTGGTCTATTCGGCAAAGTGTGATATCAATTCCTCAAAAACTGTTGAACCAATTCGAACCAAATCTTGAAACTGCACATAGTTTTCGAATTGAGATGCACATGTTGAAATTCAGTTTGATAGTTCAGATAGAAATTGAGATTTCAGTTGTCAATTCGGCAAAGTGTGATATCAATACCTCGAAAACTGTTGGATCAATTCGAACCAAATCTTGAAACTGCACATAGTTTTCGGATTGAGATGTACATGTTGAATTTCAGTTCGATAGTTCAGATAGGAATTGAGATTTCAGTGGTCAATTAGGCAAAGTGTGATATCAATTCCTCGAAAACTATTGGATCGATTCGACCCAAATCGTGAAACTGCATATAGTTTTCGAATTGAGATGCACATGTTGAATTTCAGATCGATAGTTCTGATAGGAATGAAGATTCCAGTAGTCGATTCGGCAAAATATCATTTCAATTCCTAAGGAACTATTGGATCGATTCGAACCAAATCGTGAAACTGCACACAGTTTTCGAATTGAGATGCACATGTTGAATTTCAGTTCGATAGTTCAGATAGGAATTGAGATTCTAGTGGTCTATTCGGCAAATTGTGATATCAATTCCTCGAAAACTGTTGGATCAATTCGAACCAAATCTTGAAACTGCACGTAGTTTTCGAATTGAGATGCACATGTTGAATTTCAGTTCGATAGTGCAGATAGGAATTGAGATTTCAGTGGTCTATTCAGCAAAGTGTGATATCAATTCCTCGAAAACTGTTGGATCAATTCGAACCAAATCTTGAAACTGCACATAGTTTTCGAATTGAGATGCACATGTTGAATTTCAGTTCGATAATGCAGATAGGAATTGAGATTTCAGTGGTCTATTCGGCAAAGTGTGATATCAATTCCTCAAAAACTGTTGAACCAATTCGAACCAAATCTTGAAACTGCACATAGTTTTCGAATCGAGATGCACATGTTGAAATTCAGTTTGATAGTTCAGATAGAAATTGAGATTTCAGTTGTCAATTCGGCAAAGTGTGATATCAATTCCTCGAAAACTGTTGGATCAATTCGAACCAAATCTTGAAACTGCACGTAGTTTTCGAATTGAGATGCACATGTTGAATTTCAGTTCGATAGTGCAGATAGGAATTGAGATTTCAGTGGTCTATTCGGCAAAGTGTGATATCAATTCCTCGAAAACTGTTGGATCGATTCAAACCAAATCTTGAAACTGCACATAGTTTTCGAATTGAGATGCACATGTTGAATTTCAGTTCGATAGTGCAGATAGGAATTGAGATTTCAGTGGTCTATTCGGCAAAGTGTGATATCAATTCCTCAAAAACTGTTGAACCAATTCGACCCAAATCTTGAAACTGCACATAGTTTTCCGAATTGAGATGCACATGTTGGATTTCAGTTCGATAGTTCAGATAGGAATTGAGATTCTAGTGGTCTATTCGGCAAATTGTGATATCAATTCCTCGAAAACTGTTGGATCAATTCGAACCAAATCTTGAAACTGCACGTAGTTTTCGAATTGAGATGCACATGTTGAATTTCAGTTCGATAGTGCAGATAGGAATTGAGATTTCAGTGGTCTATTCAGCAAAGTGTGATATCAATTCCTCGAAAACTGTTGGATCAATTCGAACCAAATCTTGAAACTGCACATAGTTTTCGAATTGAGATGCACATGTTGAATTTCAGTTCGATAATGCAGATAGGAATTGAGATTTCAGTGGTCTATTCGGCAAAGTGTGATATCAATTCCTCAAAAACTGTTGAACCAATTCGAACCAAATCTTGAAACTGCACATAGTTTTCGGATCGAGATGCACATGTTGAAATTCAGTTTGATAGTTCAGATAGAAATTGAGATTTCAGTTGTCAATTCGGCAAAGTGTGATATCAATTCCTCGAAAACTGTTGGATCAATTCGAACCAAATCTTGAAACTGCACGTAGTTTTCGAATTGAGATGCACATGTTGAATTTCAGTTCGATAGTGCAGATAGGAATTGAGATTTCAGTGGTCTATTCGGCAAAGTGTGATATCAATTCCTCGAAAACTGTTGGATCGATTCAAACCAAATCTTGAAACTGCACATAGTTTTCGAATTGAGATGCACATGTTGAATTTCAGTTCGATAGTGCAGATAGGAATTGAGATTTCAGTGGTCTATTCGGCAAAGTGTGATATCAATTCCTCAAAAACTGTTGAACCAATTCGACCCAAATCTTGAAACTGCACATAGTTTTCGAATTGAGATGCACATGTTGAATTTCAGATCGATAGTTCTGATAGGAATGAAGGTTTCAGTAGTCGATTCGGCAAAATATCATTTCAATCCCTAAGGAACTATTGGATCGATTCGAACCAAATCGTGAAACTGCACATAGTTTTCGAAATGAGATGCACATGTTGAATTTCAGATCGATAGTTCTAATAGGAATGGAGATTTCAGAATTCGATTCGACAAAATGTCATTTCAATTCCTAAGGAACTATTGGATCAATTCGAACCAAATCTTGAAACTGCTCATAGTTTTCGTATTGAGATACACATGTTGAATTTCAGTTCGATAGTTCAGATAGAAATTGAGATTTCAGTGGTCAATTCGGCAAAGTGTGATATCAATACCTCGAAAACTGTTGGATCAATTCGAACCAAATCTTGAAACTGCACATAGTTTTCGGATTGAGATGTACATGTTGAATTTCAGTTCGATAGTTCAGATAGGAATTGAGATTTCAGTGGTCAATTCGGCAAAGTGTGATATCAATTCCTCGAAAACTATTGGATCGATTCGAACCAAATCGTGGAACTGCACATAGTTTTCGAAATGAGATGCACATGTTGAATTTCAGATCGATAGTTCTAATAGGAATGGAGATTTCAGAGGTCGATTCGACAAAATATCATTTCAATTCCTAAGGAACTGTTGGATCAATTCGAACCAAATCTTGAAACTGCTCATAGTTTTCGTATCGAGATGCACATGTTGAATTTCAGTTCGATAGTTCAGATAGAAATTGAGATTTCAGTGGTCAATTCGACAAAGTGTGATATCAATTCCTCGAAAACTGTTAGATCAATTCGAACGAAATCTTGAAACTGCACATAGTTTTCGGATTGAGATGTACATGTTGAATTTCAGTTCGATAGTTCAGATAGGAATTGAGATTTCAGTGGTCAATTCGGCAAAGTGGGATATCAATTCCTCGAAAACTGTTGGATCAATTCGAACCAAATCTTGAAACTGCACATAGTTTGCGAATTGAGATGCACATGTTGAATTTCAGTTCGATAGTGCAGATAGGAATTGAGTGGTCTATTCGGCAAAGTGTGATATCAATTCCTCAAAAACTGTTGAACCAATTCGACCCAAATCTTGAAACTGCACATAGTTTTCGAATTGAGATGCACATGTTGAATTTCAGATCGATAGTTCTGATAGGAATGAAGATTTCAGTAGTCGATTCGGCAAAATATCATTTCAATCCCTAAGGAACTATTGGATCGATTCGAACCAAATCGTGAAACTGCACATAGTTTTCGAAATGAGATGCACATGTTGAATTTCAGATCGATAGTTCTAATAGGAATGGAGATTTCAGAATTCGATTCGACAAAATGTCATTTCAATTCCTAAGGAACTATTGGATCAATTCTAACCAAGTCTTGAAACTGCTCATAGTTTTCGTATTGAGATTACACATGTTGAATTTCAGTTCGATAGTTCAGATAGAAATTGAGATTTCAGTGGTCAATTCGGCAAAGTGTGATATCAATTCCTCGAAAACTATTGGATCGATTCGAACCAAATCGTGGAACTGCACATAGTTTTCGAAATGAGATGCACATGTTGAATTTCAGATCGATAGTTCTAATAGGAATGGAGATTTCAGAGGTCGATTCGACAAAATATCATTTCAATTCCTAAGGAACTGTTGGATCAATTCGAACCAAATCTTGAAACTGCTCATAGTTTTCGTATTGAGATACACATGTTGAATTTCAGTTCGATAGTTCAGATAGAAATTGAGATTTCAGTGGTCAATTCGGCAAAGTGTGATATCAATTCCTCGAAAACTATTGGATCGATTCGACCCAAATCGTGAAACTGCATATAGTTTTCGAATTGAGATGCACATGTTGAATTTCAGATGGATAGTTCTGATAGGAATGAAGATTCCAGTAGTCGATTCGGCAAAATATCATTTCAATTCCTAAGGAACTATTGGATCGATTCGAACCAAATCGTGAAACTGCACATAGTTTTCGAATTGAGATGCACATGTTGAATTTCAGTTCGATAGTTCAGATAGGAATTGAGATTCTAGTGGTCTATTCGGCAAATTGTGATATCAATTCCTCGAAAACTGTTGGATCAATTCGAACCAAATCTTGAAACTGCACGTAGTTTTCGAATTGAGATGCACATGTTGAATTTCAGTTCGATAGTGCAGATAGGAATTGAGATTTCAGTGGTCTATTCAGCAAAGTGTGATATCGATTCCTCGAAAACTGTTGGATCAATTCGAACCAAATCTTGAAACTGCACATAGTTTTCGAATTGAGATGCACATGTTGAATTTCAGTTCGATAATGCAGATAGGAATTGAGATTTCAGTGGTCTATTCGGCAAAGTGTGATATCAATTCCTCAAAAACTGTTGAACCAATTCGAACCAAATCTTGAAACTGCACATAGTTTTCGAATCGAGATGCACATGTTGAAATTCAGTTTGATAGTTCAGATAGAAATTGAGATTTCAGTTGTCAATTCGGCAAAGTGTGATATCAATTCCTCGAAAACTGTTGGATCAATTCGAACCAAATCTTGAAACTGCAGGTAGTTTTCGAATTGAGATGCACATGTTGAATTTCAGTTCGATAGTGCAGATAGGAATTGAGATTTCAGTGGTCTATTCGGCAAAGTGTGATATCAATTCCTCGAAAACTGTTGGATCGATTCAAACCAAATCTTGAAACTGCACATAGTTTTCGAATTGAGATGCACATGTTGAATTTCAGTTCGATAGTGCAGATAGGAATTGAGATTTCAGTGGTCTATTCGGCAAAGTGTGATATCAATTCCTCAAAAACTGTTGAACCAATTCGACCCAAATCTTGAAACTGCACATAGTTTTCGAATTGAGATGCACATGTTGAATTTCAGATCGATAGTTCTGATAGGAATGAAGATTTCAGTAGTCGATTCGGCAAAATATCATTTCAATCCCTAAGGAACTATTGGATCGATTCGAACCAAATCGTGAAACTGCACATAGTTTTCGAAATGAGATGCACATGTTGAATTTCAGATCGATAGTTCTAATAGGAATGGAGATTTCAGAATTCGATTCGACAAAATGTCATTTCAATTCCTAAGGAACTATTGGATCAATTCGAACCAAATCTTGAAACTGCTCATAGTTTTCGTATTGAGATACACATGTTGAATTTCAGTTCGATAGTTCAGATAGAAATTGAGATTTCAGTGGTCAATTCGGCAAAGTGTGATATCAATACCTCGAAAACTGTTGGATCAATTCGAACCAAATCTTGAAACTGCACATAGTTTTCGGATTGAGATGTACATGTTGAATTTCAGTTCGATAGTTCAGATAGGAATTGAGATTTCAGTGGTCAATTCGGCAAAGTGTGATATCAATTCCTCGAAAACTATTGGATCGATTCGAACCAAATCGTGGAACTGCACATAGTTTTCGAAATGAGATGCACATGTTGAATTTCAGATCGATAGTTCTAATAGGAATGGAGATTTCAGAGGTCGATTCGACAAAATATCATTTCAATTCCTAAGGAACTGTTGGATCAATTCGAACCAAATCTTGAAACTGCTCATAGTTTTCGTATCGAGATGCACATGTTGAATTTCAGTTCGATAGTTCAGATAGAAATTGAGATTTCAGTGGTCAATTCGACAAAGTGTGATATCAATTCCTCGAAAACTGTTAGATCAATTCGAACCAAATCTTGAAACTGCACATAGTTTTCGGATTGAGATGTACATGTTGAATTTCAGTTCGATAGTTCAGATAGGAATTGAGATTTCAGTGGTCAATTCGGCAAAGTGGGATATCAATTCCTCGAAAACTGTTGGATCAATTCGAACCGAATCTTGAAACTGCACATAGTTTGCGAATTGAGATGCACATGTTGAATTTCAGTTCGATAGTGCAGATAGGAATTGAGATTTCAGTGGTCTATTCGGCAAAGTGTGATATCAATTCCTCAAAAACTGTTGAACCAATTCGACCCAAATCTTGAAACTGCACATAGTTTTCGGATTGAGATGTACATGTTGAATTTCAGTTCGATAGTTCAGATAGGAATTGAGATTTCAGTGGTCAATTCGGCAAAGTGTGATATCAATTCCTCGAAAACTGTTGGATCAATTCGAACCAAATCTTGAAACTGCACGTAGTTTTCGAATTGAGAGGCACATGTTGAATTTCAGATCGATAGTTCTGATAGGAATGAAGATTTCACTAGTCGATTCGGCAAAATATCATTTCAATCCCTAAGGAACTATTGGATCGATTCGAACCAAATCGTGAAACTGCACATTGTTTTCGAAATGAGATGCACATGTTGAATTTCAGATCGATAGTTCTAATAGGAATGGAGATTCCAGAAGTCGATTCGACAAAATATCATTTCAATTCCTAAGGAACTATTGGATCCATTCGAACCAAATCTTGAAACTGCACATAGTTTTCGGATTGAGATGTACATGTTGAATTTCAGTTCGATAGTTCAGATAGGAATTGAGATTTCAGTGGTCAATTCGGCAAAGTGGGATATCAATTCCTCGAAAACTGTTGGATCAATTCGAACCAAATCTTGAAACTGCACATAGTTTGCGAATTGAGATGCACATGTTGAATTTCAGTTCGATAGTGCAGAAAGGAATTGAGATTTCAGTGGTCTATTCGGCAAAGTGTGATATCAATTCCTCAAAAACTGTTGAACCAATTCGACCCAAATCTTGAAACTGCACATAGTTTTCGAATTGAGATGCACATGTTGAATTTCAGATCGATAGTTCTGATAGGAATGAAGATTTCAGTAGTCGATTCGGCAAAATATCATTTCAATCCCCAAGGAACTATTGGATCGATTCGAACCAAATCTTGAATCTGCACATAGTTTTCGAATTGAGATGCACATGTTGAATTTCAGTTAGATAGTTCAGATAGGAATTGAGATTTCAGTGGTCAATTCCGCAAAGTGTGATATCAATTCCTCGAAAACTGTTGGATCAATTCGAACCAAATCTTGAAACTGCACGCAGTTTTCGAATTGAGATGCACATGTTGAATTTCAGATTGATAGTTCTGATAGGAATGAAGATTTCAGTAGTCGATTCGGCAAAATATCATTTCAATCCCTAAGGAACTATTGGATCGATTCGAACCAAATCGTGAAACTGCACATAGTTTTCGAAATGAGATGCACGTGTTGAATTTCAGATCGATAGTTCTAATAGGAATGGAGATTTCAGAAGTCGATTCGACAAAATATCATTTCAATTCCTAAGGAACTATTGGATCGATTCGAACCAAATCTTGAAACTGCACATAGTTTTCGAATTGAGATGCACATGTTGAATTTCAGTTCGATAGTGCAGATAGGAATTGAGATTTCAGTGGTCTATTCAGCAAAGTGTGATATCAATTCCTCGAAAACTGTTGGATCAATTCGAACCAAATCTTGAAACTGCACATAGTTTTCGAATTGAGATGCACATGTTGAATATCAGTTCGATAGTGCAGATAGGAATTGAGATTTCAGTGGTCTATTCAGCAAAGTGTGATATCAATTCCTCGAAAACTGTTGGATCAATTCGAACCAAATCTTGAAACTGCACATAGTTTTCGATTTGAGATGCACATGTTGAAATTCAGTTTGATAGTTCAGATAGAAATTGAGATTTCAGTTGTCAATTCTGCAAAGTGTGATATCAATTCCTCGAAAACTGTTGGATCAATTCGATTCAAATCTTGAAACTGCACATAGTTTTCGAATTGAGATGCACATGTTGAATTTCAGTTCGATAGTGCAGATAGGAATTGAGATTTCAGTGGTCTATTCAGCAAAGTGTGATATCAATTCCTCGAAAACTGTTGGATCAATTCGAACCAAATCTTGAAACTGCACATAGTTTTCGAATTGAGATGCACATGTTGAATTTCAGTTCGATAGTGCAGATAGGAATTGAGATTTCAGTGGTCTATTCGGCAAAGTGTGATATCAATTCCTCAAAAACTGTTGAACCAATTCGAACCAAATCTTGAAACTGCACATAGTTTTCGAATTGAGATGCACATGTTGAAATTCAGTTTGATAGTTCAGATAGAAATTGAGATTTCAGTTGTCAATTCTGCAAAGTGTGATATCAATTCCTCGAAAACTGTTGGATCAATTCGAACCAAATCTTGAAACTGCACGTAGTTTTCGAATTGAGATGCACATGTTGAATTTCAGTTCGATAGTGCAGATAGGAATTGAGATTTCAGTGGTCTATTCGGCAAAGTGTGATATCAATTGCTCGAAAACTGTTGGATCAATTCGAACCAAATCTTGAAACTGCACATAGTTTTCGAATTGAGATGCACATGTTGAATTTCAGTTCGATAGTGCAGATAGGAATTGAGATTTCAGTGGTCTATTCGGCAAAGTGTAATATCAATTCCTCAAAAACTGTTGAACCAATTCGAACCAAATCTTGAAACTGCACATAGTTTTCGAATTGAGATGCACATGTTGAAATTCAGTTTGATAGTTAAGATAGAAATTGAGATTTCAGTTGTCAATTCGGCAAAGTGTGATATCAATTCCTCGAAAACTGTTGGATCAATTCGAACCAAATCTTGAAACTGCACGTAGTTTTCGAATTGAGATGCACATGTTGAATTTCAGTTCGATAG
Organism: Coccinella septempunctata; assembly: GCF_907165205.1. NCBI lineage: Eukaryota > Metazoa > Arthropoda > Insecta > Coleoptera > Coccinellidae > Coccinella > Coccinella septempunctata. The sequence continues at coordinate 9,438,131 of NC_058196.1, forward strand.
TGCAGATAGGAATTGAGATTTCAGTGGTCTATTCGGCAAAGTGTGATATCAATTCCTCGAAAACTGTTGGATCGATTCGAACCAAATCTTGAAACTGCACATAGTTTTCGAATTGAGATGCACATGTTGAATTTCAGTTCGATAGTGCAGATAGGAATTGAGATTTCAGTGGTCTATTCGGCAAAGTGTGATATCAATTCCTCAAAAACTGTTGAACCAATTCGACCCAAATCTTGAAACTGCACATAGTTTTCGAATTGAGATGCACATGTTGAATTTCAGATCGATAGTTCTGATAGGAATGAAGATTTCAGTAGTCGATTCGGCAAAATATCATTTCAATCCCTAAGGAACTATTGGATCGATTCGAACCAAATCGTGAAACTGCACATAGTTTTCGAAATGAGATGCACATGTTGAATTTCAGATCGATAGTTCTAATAGGAATGGAGATTTCAGAAGTCGATTCGACAAAATATCATTTCAATTCCTAAGGAACTATTGGATCAATTCGAACCAAATCTTGAAACTGCTCATAGTTTTCGTATTGAGATGCACATGTTGAATTTCAGTTCGATAGTTCAGATAGAAATTGAGATTTCAGTGGTCAATTCGACAAAGTGTGATATCAATTCCTCGAAAACTGTTGGATCAATTCGAACCAAATCTTGAAACTGCACATAGTTTTCGAATTGAGATGCACATGTTGAATTTCAGTTCGATAGTGCAGATAGGAATTGAGATTTCAGTGGTTTATTCTGCAAAGTGTGATATCAATTCCTCAAAAACTGTTGAACCAATTCGAACCAAATCTTGAAACTGCACATAGTTTTCGAATTGAGATGCACATGTTGAAATTCAGTTTGATAGTTCAGATAGAAATTGAGATTTCAGTTGTCAATTCGGCAAAAGTGTGATATCAATTCCTCGAAAACTGTTGGATCAATTCGAACCAAATCTTGAAACTGCACGTAGTTTTCGAATCGAGATACTGCACGTAGTTTTCGAATTGAGATACACATGTTGAATTTCAGATCGATAGTTCTGATAGGAATGAAGTTTTCAGTAGTCGATTCGGCAAAATATCATTTCAATCCCTAAAGAACTATTGGATCGATTCGAACCAAATCGTGAAACTGCACATAGTTTTCGAAATGAGATGCACGTGTTGAATTTCAGATCGATAGTGCTAATAGGAATGGAGATTTCAGAAGTCGATTCGACAAAATATCATTTCAATTCCTAAGGAACTATTGGATCAATTCGAACCAAATCTTGAAACTGTTCATAGTTTTCGTATTGAGATGCACATGTTGAATTTCAATTCGATAGTTCAGATAGAAATTGAGATTTCAGTGGTCAATTCGGCAAATTGTGATATCAATTCCTCGAAAACTGTTGGATCAATTCGAACCAAATCTTGAAACTGCACATAGTTTTCGGATTGAGATGTACATGTTGAATTTCAGTTCGATAGTTCAGATAGGAATTGAGATTTCAGTGGTCAATTCGGCAAAGTGTGATATCAATTCCTCGAAAACTGTTGGATCAATTCGAACCAAATCTTGAAACTGCACATAGTTTTCGAATTGAGATGCACATGTTGAATATCAGTTCGATAGTGCTGAAAGGAATTGAGATTTCAGTGGTCTATTCGGCAAAGTTTGATATCAATTCATCAAAAACTGTTGAACCAATTCGACCCAAATCTTGAAACTGCACATAGTTTTCGAATTGAGATGCACATGTTGAATTTCAGATCGATAGTTCTGATAGGAATAAAGATTTCAGTAGTCGATTCGGCAAAATATCATTTCAATCCCCAAGGAACTATTGGATCGATTCGAACCAAATCTTGAATCTGCACATAGTTTTCGAATTGAGATGCACATGTTGAATTTCAGTTCGATAGTGCAGATAGGAATTGAGATTTCAGTGGTTTATTCTGCAAAGTGTGATATCAATTCCTCAAAAACTGTTGAACCAATTCGAACCAAATCTTGAAACTGCACATAGTTTTCGAATTGAGATGCACATGTTGAAATTCAGTTTGATAGTTCAGATAGAAATTGAGATTTCAGTTGTCAATTCGGCAAAAGTGTGATATCAATTCCTCGAAAACTGTTGGATCAATTCGACCCAAATCTTGAAACTGCACATAGTTTTCGAATTGAGATGCACATGTTGAATTTCAGATCGATAGTTCTGATAGGAATAAAGATTTCAGTAGTCGATTCGGCAAAATATCATTTCAATCCCCAAGGAACTATTGGATCGATTCGAACCAAATCTTGAATCTGCACATAGTTTTCGAATTGAGATGCACATGTTGAATTTCAGTTCGATAGTGCAGATAGGAATTGAGAGTTCAGTGGTCTATTCGGCAAAGTGTGATATCAATTCCTCAAAAACTGTTGAACCAATTCGACCCAAATCGTGAAACTGCATATAGTTTTCGAATTGAGATGCACATGTTGAATTTCAGATCGATAGTTCTGATAGGAATGAAGATTCCAGTAGTCGATTCGGCAAAATATCATTTCAATTCCTAAGGAACTATTGGATCGATTCGAACCAAATCTTGAAACTGCACATAGTTTTCGAATTGAGATGCACATGTTGAATTTCAGTTCGATAGTTCAGATAGGAATTGAGATTCTAGTGGTCTATTCGGCAAATTGTGATATCAATTCCTCGAAAACTGTTGGATCAATTCGAACCAAATCATGAAACTGCACGTAGTTTTCGAATTGAGATGCACATGTTGAGTTTCAGTTCGATAGTGCAGATAGGAATTGAGATTTCAGTGGTCTATTCAGCAAAGTGTGATATCCATTCCTCGAAAACTGTTGGATCAATTCGAACCAAATCTTGAAACTGCACATAGTTTTCGAATTGAGATGCACATGTTGAATTTCAGTTCGATAGTGCAGATAGGAATTGAGATTTCAGTGGTCTATTCGGCAAAGTGTGATATCAATTCCTCAAAAACTGTCGAACCAATTCGAACCAAATCTTGAAACTGCACATAGTTTTCGAATTGAGATCCACATGTTGGAATTCAGTTTGATAGTTCAGATAGAAATTGAGATTTCAGTTGTCAATTCGGCAAAGTGTGATATCAATTCCTCGAAAACTGTTGGATCAATTCGAACCAAATCTTGAAACTGCACGTAGTTTTCGAATTGAGATGCACATGTTGAATTTCAGTTCGATAGTGCAGATAGGAATTGAGATTTCAGTGGTCTATTCGGCAAAGTGTGATATCAATTCCTCGAAAACTGTTGGATCAATTCGAACCAAATCTTGAAACTGCACGTAGTTTTCGAATTGAGATGCACATGTTGAATTTCAGTTCGATAGTGCAGATAGGAATTGAGATTTCAGTGGTCTATTCGGCAAAGTGTGATATCAATTCCTCGAAAACTGTTGGATCGATTCGAACCAAATCTTGAAACTGCACATAGTTTTCGAATTGAGATGCACATGTTGAATTTCAGATCGATAGTTCTGATAGGAATGAAGATTTCAGTAGTCGATTCGGCAAAATATCATTTCAATCCCTAAGGAACTATTGGATCGATTCGAACCAAATCGTGAAACTGCACATAGTTTTCGAAATGAGATGCACATGTTGAATTTCAGATCGATAGTTCTAATAGGAATGGAGATTTCAGAAGTCGATTCGAAAAAATATCATTTCAATTCCTAAGGAACTATTGGATCAATTCGAACCAAATCTTTAAACTGCTCATAGTTTTCGTATTGAGATGCACATGTTGAATTTCAGTTCGATAGTTCAGATAGAAATTGAGATTTCAGTGGTCAATTCGGCAAAGTGTGATATCAATACCTCGAAAATTGTTGGATCAATTCGAACCAAATCTTGAAACTGCACATAGTTTTCGGATTGAGATGTACATGTTGAATTTCAGTTCGATAGTTCAGATAGGAATTGAGATTTCAGTGGTCAATTCGGCAAAGTGTGATATCAATTCCTCGAAAACTATTGGATCGATTCGAACCAAATCGTGGAACTGCACATAGTTTTCGAAATGAGATGCACATGTTGAATTTCAGATCGATAGTTCTAATAGGAATGGAGATTTCAGAGGTCGATTCGACAAAATATCATTTCAATTCCTAAGGAACTATTGGATCAATTCGAACCAAATCTTGAAACTGCTCATAGTTTTCGTATCGAGATGCACATGTTGAATTTCAGTTCGATAGTTCAGATAGAAATTGAGATTTCAGTGGTCAATTCGACAAAGTGTGATATCAATTCCTCGAAAACTGTTGGATCAATTCGAACCAAATCTTGAAACTGCACATAGTTTTCGGATTGAGATGTACATGTTGAATTTCAGTTCGATAGTTCAGATAGGAATTGAGATTTCAGTGGTCAATTCGGCAAAGTGGGATATCAATTCCTCGAAAACTGTTGGATCAATTCGAACCAAATCTTGAAACTGCACATAGTTTTCGAATTGAGATGCACATGTTGAATTTCAGATCGATAGTTCTGATAGGAATTGAGATTTCAGTGGTCAATTCGGCAAAGTGGGATATCAATTCCTCGAAAACTGTTGGATCAATTCGAACCAAATCTTGAAACTGCACATAGTTTGCGAATTGAGATGCAAAAGTTGAATTTCAGTTCGATAGTGCAGAAAGGAATTGAGATTTCAGTGGTCTATTCGGCAAAGTGTGATATCAATTCCTCAAAAACTGTTGAACCAATTCGACCCAAATCTTGAAACTGCACATAGTTTTCGAATTGAGATGCACATGTTGAATTTCAGATCGATAGTTCTGATAGGAATGAAGATTTCAGTAGTCGATTCGGCAAAATATCATTTCAATCCCCAAGGAACTATTGGATCGATTCGAACCAAATCTTGAATCTGCACATAGTTTTCGAATTGAGATGTACATGTTGAATTTCAGTTCGATAGTTCAGATACGAATTGAGATTTCAGTGGTCAATTCGGCAAAGTGGGATATCAATTCCTCGAAAACTGTTGGATCAATTCGAACCAAATCTTGAAACTACACATAGTTTGCGAATTGAGATGCACATGTTGAATTTCAGTTCGATAGTGCAGAAAGGAATTGAGATTTCAGTGGTCTATTCGGCAAAGTGTGATATCAATTCCTCAAAAACTGTTGAACCAATTCGACCCAAATCTTGAAACTGCACATAGTTTTCGAATTGAGATGCACATGTTGAATTTCAGATCGATAGTTCTGATAGGAATGAAGATTTCAGTAGTCGATTCGGCAAAATATCATTTCAATCCCCAAGGAACTATTGGATCGATTCGAACCAAATCTTGAATCTGCACATAGTTTTCGAATTGAGATGCACATGTTGAATTTCAGTTCGATAGTTCAGATAGGAATTGAGATTTCAGTGGTCAATTCGGCAAAGTGTGATATCAATTCCTCGAAAACTGTTGGATCAATTCGAACCAAATCTTGAAACTGCACGTAGTTTTCGAATTGAGATGCACATGTTGAATTTCAGATTGATAGTTCTGATAGGAATGAAGATTTCCGTAGTCGATTCGGCAAAATATCATTTCAATCCCTAAGGAACTATTGGATCGATTCGAACCAAATCGTGAAACTGCACATTGTTTTCGAAATGAGATGCACATGTTGAATTTCAGATCGATAGTTCTAATAGGAATGGAGATTCCAGAAGTCGATTCGACAAAATATCATTTCAATTCCTAAGGAACTATTGGATCAATTCGAACCAAATCTTGAATCTGCTCATAGTTTTCGTATTGAGATGAACATGTTGAATTTCAGTTCGATAGTTCAGATAGGAATTGAGATTCTAGTGGTCTATTCGGCAAATTGTGATATCAATTCCTCGAAAACTGTTGGATCAATTCGAACCAAATCTTTAAACTGCACGTAGTTTTCGAATTGAGATGCACATGTTGAATATCAGTTCGATAGTGCAGATAGGAATTGAGATTTCAGTGTTCTATTCAGCAAAGTGTGATATCAATTCCTCGAAAACTGTTGGATCAATTCGAACCAAATCTTGAAACTGCACATAGTTTTCGAATTGAGCTGCACATGTTGAATTTCAGTTCGATAGTGCAGATAGGAATTGAGATTTCAGTGGTCTATTCGGCAAAGTGTGATATCAATTCCTCAAAAACTGTTGAACCAATTCGAACCAAATCTTGAAACTGCACATAGTTTTCGAATTGAGATGCACATGTTGAAATTCAGTTTGATAGTTCAGATAGAAATTGAGATTTCAGTTGTCAATTCTGCAAAGTGTGATATCAATTCCTCGAAAACTGTTGGATCAATTCGAACCAAATCTTGAAACTGCACGTAGTTTTCGAATTGAGATGTACATGTTGAATTTCAGTTCGATAGTTCAGATAGGAATTGAGATTTCAGTGGTCTATTCGGCAAAGTGTGATATCAATTCCTCAAAAACTCTTGAACCAATTCGACCCAAATCGTGAAACTGCACATAGTTTTCGAAATGAGATGCACATGTTGAATTTCAGATCGATAGTTCTAAATGGAATGGAGATTTCAGAAGTCGAGTCGACAAAATATCATTTCAATTCCTAAAGAACTATTGGATCAATTCGAACCAAATCTTGAAACCGCTCATAGTTTTCGGATTGAGATGCACATGTTGAATTTCAGTTCGATAGTTCAGATAGGAATTGAGATTCCAGTGGTCAATTCGGCAAAGTGTGATATCAATTCCTCGAAAACTGTTGGATCAATTTCGAAAACTATCTACAGGCATTGTCGCAAATTTCACGAAAGAAAACAAATAATCTCATACACTGCTCAAAAATTGGCGAAAATCAGTTATATTCAGTTGTACAGAAGCCTTATAACGGAGATTCCATGCATTCAGTTCATCTTGAATAGAAACTTACAAAATTTTTTCTCTACGATGAAACAAAACACTAATCTGAAATGAGAATAACTGGCCAAAAGTCTATAAAAGTAGAATTTTAACGCAAAAAACACACCCTGCCATTGTATTCCAATAATAATTATATCATTCCACTCAAATAAGTTATTCGAAAACATTTTTTCTTCCATCTGGAATGATTAAATACAATAATCCTCGTACAATAATCAAAAAGCTTAACAATTGGCCAAAATCTGTTATATGGAATGGGAAAGGAGCCTAATTATAAAAATTTCAAGCATTATAACGTTTAATTCTGTGTATTTCGAACAAAAACCTACAGGGTCCCTCTCTCTACGATAATAGTGTTACTGTTGACAGACCGTGAAAAAATTGATGCAAATTTTTAAGGTTTATTCAATTATTATTGAAATTAAAGGATATATCATAGGATATATTTACTACATTTCTCTCTGTACGATGGCACTTCGAAGCTCACATCACAATTGAATTTTTTCCCATAATCGGAAAGTTAGGTTAATATTGAATTTCCAGATATGAAAAACAGTTCTCGGACGTGAATCTGTATCAAAATCGGATGTATTAACAGATTGTTTATTTTGTCACTAATAATACTTATTTTTCAGGCACATATAAATTCATTATATCAAGAAATGTATGAAATTCATAAATGTCAAATATCATCTATCGGAAAGTCTCAATTTAAATAAAAAAAGCTTCTTCAGGGGTGAGCTTCTAAGCAATTGGTTCAGAAGAGTTTCTATTTGAAGTATATGATCCATGAGTCAAGGTTACAGAATGTTCTTCAGATTAAATTACATGCAAACTCACAGAATGAGAAACATCCTTGATCTTGGTGTATGAACATAAGAATTTCTAGATAACAAACGGTTCTTGGGGGTGAGTCTGCACAGAAAATCGACCAGGAGATTCTATATTTTATAATTGAAATTTATTTTCAGGCATATATAAATTTATCAGATCAAGAAATGTATAATATCATCTCTCGGACGGTGTTATTTGGTAAAAAAAAATGTTCTTCAGTGTAAGTTTCTTGAGCAGTTCGTTCAGGAGAGTTTTTATGTGAAGCAAATGATCTATTTCGATTGTTTTCAACTGACCACAGCAGATTTCTGACAACTTTCAAGCAATTGGGTAGTGTACGGAGATGATTTTCTTAGGCTTGATTTATGGAAAAATATGTTTTGAGATAAGTTATTCAGTTGGAATGATATAATGATTATTGAAACACAATCTATGAGTGAGTTTTTGCGTTAAAATTCTATATTTATAGACATTTGTCAAGTTCTACCATTTAGGGTAAGATTTTTGCTATTATCGTAGAGAGAGGGACCGTGTAGGTTTTTGTTCAAAATAAACAGAATTAAACGTTATAATGCTTGAAATTTTTATAATTAGGCTTCTTTCCCATTCCATATAACAGATTTTGGCCAATTTTTAAGCTTTTTGATTATTGTACGAGGATTATTGTATTTAATCATTCCAGATGGAAGGAAAAATGTTTTCGACTAACTTATTGGAGTGGAATGATATAATGATTATTGGAATACAATGGCAGGGTGTGTTTTTTGCGTTAAAATTCTACTTTTATAGACTTTTGTCCAGTTATTCTCATTTCAGGTTAGTTTTTTGTTTCATCGTAGAGAAAGAACTTCAGATGAACTGAATGCATGGAATCTCCATTATAAGGCTTCTGTACAACTGAATATAACTGATTTTTGCCAATTTTTGAGCAGTGTATGAGATTATTTGTTTTCTTTCGTGAAATTTGCGACAATGCCTGTATATATCGAACGCTGTGAGTTATGTGTGATACGCCATATTCGCGTATCAGTAAGTGCGAGGGCCGTAGGCCCGAGTTACAGGCGGAAGGCAAATCGCGAGGGCCGAAGGCCCGAGATACGGACAAAAGGCGAATCAGTTCATGAAGGCGAATCTACCTACAAGGTGGATCTCCTGGATATACTGATCTGCCAAAAAAGGTTGATCTATTCATCTATCACTAAAGGTAGATTTATCAATAAAGGTAGATCTATGGGCTTACTAGTCTAGTAACAAATCTCGCAATTTCATCGACCTAGATGTTCGGTCTTGACGAATTATTAACTGACTCCAACTTTTTGGGAATTTTTCGAAGGTCAGCTTTCGAGATGCTTAACTCCCATAAAAATCATCGTAGATCAACAAGTAATACATACTTCAAAAAAGCAGCTCTCATAGTTATAAATCTCGAAATTTCATCGACATAGGTGCAACCGTTTGGTCTTGACGAATTTTTAAGTGATCCCATCTTTTTTGGAAATTTTCGAAATCAACTTTTGACACGCTTATCTCCTAGAAAAATCGCAGATCCGAATATTATACATATTCTAAAAAAGCAACTCTTCTAGTGACAAATCTCGAAATTTCATCGACGTAGATGCAACCGTTTGGTCTTGACGAATTTTTAAGTGACCCCATCTTTTTGGGAATTTTTCTAAGGTCAGCTTTCGAGATGCTTAACTCCCAGAAAAATCATCGCAGAGTTGAAAGTGGTACATATTCTAAAAGAGCAACTCCTTTAGAACAACCTTTGAAACAATCGCGGTTTATTTGTTTGTTCAGACCACCCTGTATCCAAAAACACGCACCAAATACTCCACCAGAAAAAACTCAGTCGATTCGTATAATTCGCCAATCGAATTGCAACCTAACAATCTTTTTCCATACAGATCTATCAATCTATCGAACGTTCACCAGAACGCATTGGTAGAATTGGTGATAAAAATCGGTAGTCGTTAGGAAATTCATGCGTAGAATGTATTCGTATGTGTGTGATCGAATCAGGGCACGTCTTTTGACCTTAAGAACCTACTGTTAAAACATTTGCATGAGTCAAAGACTCACCCTGTATATTGGTAACACTCGCAAAAACTGTAATTAACGCAAGGGGTGGAAATACCAAGTATTAAATCTCTCATCAGCATTTCAGTATTTTGAAAATTGTTCATTTCTCTTCTTTCACATAAGATTCGGTGAAATCCTGAATTTTTCTTCCATTTAATGTGTCTTGTTTCGTTCAAAACCTTCCCGAGAGAACTTAAAAAATAAGTTATAAATAAAGTCAATGTACAGTTAACTTTCATTAGAATTGGGATTTTCAGGATGTGCATTAATTTTTTACGCAGTGTATTTTAACGATGAATTTATTAACAGGAAAAAAGCATTCTTTAAATCGATATATACATTAATATAAACACAATTATTATTTACAATCCTCTCATATGGGACTTTGGTCGAATAATTGGTAAACCGATTGTGGTGAAATCCTTCCTTTCTGAATATATATCTTTAATTCTCCTGACTGTAAGCTCCCAGGTTTCCAAAACCTCGTCGAAAAAGGCTGATCGTGGTTTGCCAACCATCGCTGTAGAAGGATCAAGAGACGAGATAAGCGTCGGATACATATAAACTCGGCCACTCAGTATTTGGAAAGGTGTAAATGGGAATCTCCCATCAAATCTGACGGAGTTCTCGAAATGAATTAAATCCTTATCGAGACGATGCCACAGACATCTCAGCTCATCGTCAGAGTAGATATCCTGATGGATCTTCTCAGGAATAGGAATTCCATTCAGTGTATGGATGAAGGCGTATTTCATGATCAATAATTTCATTTTCGAATTTCCTCTCTTGATGGCCAGCTCGAACGGATTCAAATTCTGCTTGTTCAGCATGTCCAATCTTGCCCCGTGTCGCAGAAGACAAGCTGCCATTGGCAGGTTCCCATAGGAGACTGCTTTGTGCAAAGGCGTCTCGCTGGCCATGTTTATCGCGTTTACGTCTATGCCACGTTCTGTGAGGATATATGTTGCTTCTTTGTAAATCTCCGGTTTCACATTCGTCAGCATCGCTAGGCAATGCAGACAATTGTTCAGTTTGAAATCGGTGTTGCTGGCATCGCTGGTGTTATCTAGAAGTAGCCTGATCAATTCAGGACTAGGCCATTTTTTAGCCATCAGCAGCAGCAGGGTGTTCCCCCTTATATCAATGGCATCTAAGTCGACGTTATATTTGAGAAGTTCTTCAATGCATTCTTTTCTCTTTTCACTGCTATCATTCACCATGTGGATAGGCTTGGAACCGTCGCATGTTTCTGCTTCAACATTGGCACCATTAGTCACCAGGGTTTCAACCAGATGGAGATGCCTAAATTGTATAGCCAGGTGGAGGGGGGTAACCTTTTTCGAGTCAGTGGCATTGACATTAGCTCCTTTTCGTAATAAAAACAGGACTTTCTCCAAATTTCCCCTTTCGACAGCCACATGAAGATCGGTTTTCTGAGGATCCTCAATATTTTCTTTTGGAATATTGATGGTCTGTAAAGAATTTAAGAGAAATTAGGCGATTGTTATGAAGTTAATACTTATATATCAGGTTTTGTGAACAACAAAAATTCAGTCGGTCTATACAGGATGAATCTGTGACTCTTACAAATATTTAAACAATATATTATCGAGGTGAAAAGAAACATTTTTTTATACCATTTTTTTCGATTCAGCCCTGATTAAAAGATATAGCCATTTTAAGTTTTCATAATGAGCCATAGAGAAACAAGATTCCCTTCAGAATAAAAGCAGAATCTTTGACACTACACATATATGGTTCTTTCAAACAGAATTGCAATCAGTCAAATCAGTTCATGGTACGTAATGGTCATAATGGAAAAACTGGAGATGTAGGTGATATTTTGTGTTTAAAAAAGATTCATCAAATAAATGATAAACTATATTGCGAAATTCATTTCATTCGATAAAACCTTTAGTGAGAGAAAATTTTTTTCATCAGCCTGTATCTTTTGAACCGAGCTGATTCGGAAAAAATGGTTCAGGAAAAAAATGTTTTTTTTGACCTCAAGAATATACTGTTAAAATGTTTGTACGAATCAAAGATTCCGCGTATACAAGAATTTTCAAGAATCATTGCAAATCTCTTTACAGAAAACTTTTATGCACTTACCATTTTGCGAGAATTGTGGTGTCTTGTTTTATTCTCTCTTCGCGACATATTTCAGGTTTTAAACACACTGTAGATTAAAAATTTTAACTGTACTGACACGATTGAAAAACGAAGCACAACTGTACCAAGACACCCATTTACGTTCATTTATATACTCGTAGGAATGGCTAGGTACGTAATTTTTTTCTGAGAACCGTAAGATGACCACCGAAATTTCTGCCCCCTTTCAAAATCTCAAACTACCTGACAAATGACAGTTAATGTTTATTTGCCAATTGGGGATAACGACCCTTTAATAATTTTGGGATGGGACTTAACTTTTCGGTTAATTTGAATTGAGATTAGGAAGGGGGCATTAAGGAATGTTTTTCTTGAATTGAAATTATTCCGAGAATTTTTATCACAAATATATTTATGGAACTGTTGTGCGAAACTGGGTATAACGGCCCTGTAATAATTTCGGGATGGGACTTAACTTTTCGGTTAATTTGAATTGAGATTAGGAAGGGGGCATTAAGGAATGTTTTTCTTGAATTGAAATTATTCCGAGAATTTTTATCAGGAATATATTTATGGAACTGTTGTGCGAAACTGGGTATAACGGCCCTGTAATAATTTTGGGATGGGACTTAACTTTTCGGTTAATTTGAATTGAGATTAGGAAGGGGGCAATAAGGAATGTTTTTCTTAAATTGAAATTATTCCGAGAATTTTTATCAGAAATATATTTATGGAACTGTTGTGCGAAACTGGGTATAACGGCCCTGTAATAATTTTGGGATGGGACTCAACTTTTCGGTTAATTTGAATTGAGATTAGGAAGGGGGCATTAAGGAATGTTTTTCTTGAATTGAAATTATTCCGAGAATTTTTATCAGGAATATATTTATGGAACTGTTGTGCGAAACTGGGTATAACGGCCCTGTAATAATTTTGGGATGGGACTTAACTTTTCGGTTAATTTGAATTGAGATTAGGAAGGGGGCAATAAGGAATGTTTTTCTTAAATTGAAATTATTCCGAGAATTTTTATCAGAAATATATTTATGGAACTGTTGTGCGAAACTGGGTATAACGGCCCTGTAATAATTTTGGGATGGGACTTAACTTTTCGGTTAATTTGAATTGAGATTAGGAAGGGGGCAATAAGGAATGTTAATCTTAAATTGAAATTATTCCGAGAATTTTTATCAGAAATATATTTATGGAACTGTTGTGCGAAACTTTCTAAATGCACAGTGACATGCAAGGAGAGGGCATTTGTAATTAGGTATCCTGTATTTTTAACTTGATTGGATCCGTAATTTTATAAATATTGGGATTTTTGAAGGGATCAAACAGCGCAGTATCTGGATGGGGTTTTGACTTTGAACAAGCAAAAAACCCTGACTTTGCTCCTAACATTTTTACCCTGAAACGTTCTAACACACTTTGAAAAATATGAACCCTTAATTCTTATCGAAATGTTTCAATCCTTTTTTCCTTATTGTTATTCTTCCTTCAGGTCATCCTAAGTTGGTCGTATGAAATAATAATGAATATAAACACATTTTCGATAAGCTGCACTCGTGATAACCTACAAGGTATAACATTTTCCTCCGGTTAAAAATAGACGTCAAGGTAGCTTCCATCGAAAAGGAAACTCAAAGGCAGTATCGGCAGGCGAACAAGCTGATAAAAGCCACAAATCTTCGGATATCCTCACAGAATTCAATCTCTCATCCGTTCCTTCCACTCCACCTTTCACTGTCTTGCTTCAAGACATCGTCAAAAACGGACGGACTCTACTTACCTTCACAAGGCCGGGCGATGTACGTTTCCACGAGATACATCTATTTGTTTGTCAGCAGCTAATTGTCGTATCCTCATATTGTGTGCGTTTACCTCTAAAACTCATATGACCCGTCGTGCCCGTTCGGAGTTATGGTCTTCGAGAAAGCTTTCTCGGATTTTCAGCCTGCCGGTGGTATATGGCCATGTATGTAGTTAATGTGGTCGATTGGCACACGTTCGAAATTGGCGAAATGCCTTCCGACACCCTCGGTTTGACTGTCGGTACCGGTTTAGGGGTGAGTGTCCTCGCTGGTATCTTGTCCGGGGTCTGTTTCATCATCGGATACAGGAGCAGGATTGGCAGAAAAAGGTAAATAAAATTGTATAGAATACGGAATCTTTAACTTGAACGGGAGTGGCAGTCGGCCGATTATTGTCACGTATACAATTTTATTTACCTTTTTTTGCCAATCCTGCTCCTGTATCCGATGATGAAACAGACCCCGGACAAGATACCAGCGAGGACACTCACTCGGTGAAATCCTGAATTTTTCTTCCATTTAATGTGTCTTGTTTCGTTCAAAACCTTCCCGAGAGAACTTAAAAAATAAGTTATAAATAAAGTCAATGTACAGTTAACTTTCATTAGAATTGGGATTTTCAGGATGTGCATTAATTTTTTACGCAGTGTATTTTAACGATGAATTTATTAACAGAAAAAAAGCATTCTTTAAATCGATATATACATTAATATAAACACAATTATTATTTACAATCCTCTCATATGGGACTTTGGTCGAATAATTGGTAAACCGATTGTGGTGAAATCCTTCCTTTCTGAATATATATCTTTAATTCTCCTGACTGTAAGCTCCCAGGTTTCCAAAACCTCGTCGAAGAAGGCTGATCGTGGTTCGCCAACCATCGCTGTAGAAGGATCAAGAGACGAGATAAGCGTCGGATACATATAAACTCGGCCACTCAGTATTTGGAAAGGTGTAAATGGGAATCTCCCATCAAATCTGACGGAGTTCTCGAAATGAATTAAATCCTTATCGAGACGATGCCAGAGACATCTCAGCTCATCGTCAGAGTAGATATCCTGATGGATCTTCTCAGGAATAGGAATTCCATTCAGTGTATGGATGAAGGCGTATTTCATGATCAATAATTTCATTTTCGAATTTCCTCTCTTGATGGCCAGCTCGAACGGATTCAAATTCTGCTTGTTCAGCATGTCCAATCTTGCCCCATGTCGCAGAAGACAAGCTGCCATTGGCAGGTTCCCATAGGAGACTGCTTTGTGCAAAGGCGTCTCGCTGGCCATGTTTATCGCGTTTACGTCTATGCCACGTTCTGTGAGGATATATGTTGCTTCTTTGTAAATCTCCGGTTTCACATTCGTCAGCATCGCTAGGCAATGCAGACAATTGTTCAGTTTGAAATCGGTGTTGCTGGCATCGCTGGTGTTATCTAGAAGTAGCCTGATCAATTCAGGACTAGGCCATTTTTTAGCCATCAGCAGCAGCAGGGTGTTCCCCCTTATATCAATGGCATCTAAGTCGACGTTATATTTGAGAAGTTCTTCAATGCATTCTTTTCTCTTTTCACTGCTATCATTCACCATGTGGATAGGCTTGGAACCGTCGCATGTTTCTGCTTCAACATTGGCACCATTAGTCACCAGGGTTTCAACCAGATGGAGATGCCTAAATTGTATAGCCAGGTGGAGGGGGGTAACCTTTTTCGAGTCAGTGGCATTGACATTAGCTCCTTTTCGTAATAAAAACAGGACTTTCTCCAAATTTCCCGTTTCGACAGCCACATGAAGATCAGTTTTCTGAGGATCCTTAATATTTTCTTTTGGAATATTGATGGTCTGTAAAGAATTTAAGAGAAATTAGGCGATTGTTATGAAGTTAATACTTATATATCAGGTTTTGTGAACAACAAAAATTCAGTCGGTCTATACAGGATGAATCTGTGACTCTTACAAATATTTAAACAATATATTATCGAGGTGAAAAGAAACATTTTTTTATACCATTTTTTTCGATTCAGCCCTGATAAAAAGATATAGCCATTTTAAGTTTTCATAATGAGCCATTGAGAAACAAGATTCCCTTCAGAATAAAAGCAGAATCTTTGACACTACACATATATGGTTCTTTCAAACAGAATTGCAATCAGTCAAATCAGTTCATGGTACGTAATGGTCATAATGGAAAAACTGGAGATGTAGGTGATATTTTGTGTTTAAAAAAGATTCATCAAATAAATGATAAACTATATTGCGAAATTCATTTCATTCGATAAAACCTTTAGTGAGAGAAAATTTTTTTCATCAGCCTGTATCTTTTAAACCGAGCCGATTCGGAAAAAATGGTTCAGGAAAAAAATGTTTTTTTTTGACCTCAAGAATATACTGTTAAAATGTTTGTACGAATCAAAGATTCCGCGTATACAAGAATTTTCAAGAATCATTGCAAATCTCTTTACAGAAAACTTTTATGCACTTACCATTTTGCGAGAATTGTGGTGTCTTGTTTTATTCTCTCTTCGCGACATATTTCAGGTTTTAAACACACTGTAGATTAAAAATTTTAACTGTAATGACACGATTGAAAAACGAAGCACAACTGTACAAAGACACCCATTTACGTTCATTTATATACTCGTAGGAATGGCTAGGTACGTAATTTTTTTCTGAGAACCGTAAGATGACCACCGAAATTTCTGCCCCCTTTCAAAATCTCAAACTACCTGACAAATGACAGTTAATGTTTATTTGCCAATTGGGGATAACGACCCTGTAATAATTTTTGGATGGGACTTAACTTTTCGGTTAATTTGAATTGAGATTAGGAAGGGGGCAATAAGGAATGTTTTTCTTAAATTGAAATTATTCCGAGAATTTTTATCAGAAATATATTTATGGAACTGTTGTGCGAAACTGGGTATAACGGCCCTGTAATAATTTTGGGATGGGACTTAACTTTTCGGTTAATTTGAATTGAGATTAGGAAGGGGGCATTAAGGAATGTTTTTCTTGAATTGAAATTATTCCGAGAATTTTTATCAGGAATATATTTATGGAACTGTTGTGCGAAACTGGGTATAACGGCCCTGTAATAATTTTGGGATGGGACTTAACTTTTCGGTTAATTTGAATTGAGATTAGGAAGGGGGCAATAAGGAATGTTTTTCTTAAATTGAAATTATTCCGAGAATTTTTATCAGAAATATATTTATGGAACTGTTGTGCGAAACTGGGTATAACAGCCCTGTAATAATTTTGGGATGGGACTTAACTTTTCGGTTAATTTGAATTGAGATTAGGAAGGGGGCAATAAGGAATGTTTTTCTTAAATTGAAATTATTCCGAGAATTTTTATCAGAAATATATTTATGGAACTGTTGTGCGAAACTTTCTAAATGCACAGTTACATGCAAGGAGAGGGCATTTGTAATTAGGTATCCTGTATTTTTAACTTGATTGGATCCGTAATTTTATAAATATTGGGATTTTTGAAGGGATCAAACAGCGCAGTATCTGGATGGGGTTTTGACTTCGAACAAGCAAAAAACCCTGACTTTGCTCCTAACATTTTTACCCTGAAACGTTCTAACACACTTTGAAAAATATGAACCCTTAATTCTTATCGAAATGTTTCAATCCTTTTTTCCTTATTGTTATTCTTCCTTCAGGTCATCCTAAGTTGGTCGTATGAAATAATAATGAATATAAACACATTTTCGATAAGCTGCACTCGTGATAACCTACAAGGTATAACATTTTCCTCCGGTTAAAAATAGACGTCAAGGTAGCTTCCATCGAAAAGGAAACTCAAAGGCAGTATCGGCAGGCGACCAAGCTGATAACAGCCACAAATCTTCGGATATCCTCACAGAATTCAATCTCTCATCCGTTCCTTCCACTCCACCTTTCACTGTCTTGCTTCAAGACATCGTCAAAAACGGACGGACTCTACTTACCTTCACAAGGCCGGGCGATGTACGTTTCCACGAGATACATCTATTTGTTTGTCAGCAGCTAATTGTCGTATCCTCATATTGTGTGCGTTTACCTCTAAAACTCATATGACCCGTCGTGCCCGTTCGGAGTTATGGTCTTCGAGAAAGCTTTCTCGGATTTTCAGCCTGCCGGTGGTATGTGGCCATGTATGTAGTTAATGTGGTCGATTGGCACACGTTCGAAATTGGCGAAATGCCTTCCGACACCCTCGGTTTGACTGTCGGTACCGGTTTAGGGGTGAGTGTCCTCGCTGGTATCTTGTCCGGGGTCTGTTTCATCATCGGATACAGGAGCAGGATTAGCAGAAAAAGGTAAATAAAATTGTATAGAATACGGAATCTTTAACTTGAACGGGAGTGGCAGTCGGCCGATTATTGTCACGTATACAATTTTATTTACCTTTTTTTGCCAATCCTGCTCCTGTATCCGATGATGAAACAGACCTCGGACAAGATACCAGCGAGGACACTCACTCGGTGAAATCCTGAATTTTCCTTCCATTTAATGTGTCTTGTTTCGTTCAAAACCTTCCCGAGAGAACTTAAAAAATAAGTTATAAATAAAGTCAATGTACAGTTAACTTTCATTAGAATTAGGATTTTCAGGATGTGCATTAATTTTTTACGCAGTGTATTTTAACGATGAATTTATTAACAGAAAAAAAGCATTCTTTAAATCGATATATACATTAATATAAACACAATTATTATTTACAATCCTCTCATATGGGACTTTGGTCGAATAATTGGTAAACCGATTGTGGTGAAATCCTTCCTTTCTGAATATATATATTTAATTCTCCTGACTGTAAGCTCCCAGGTTTCCAAAACCTCGTCGAAGAAGGCTGATCGTGGTTCGCCAACCATCGCTGTAGAACGATCAAGAGACGAGATAAGCGTCGGATACATATAAACTCGGCCACTCAGTATTTGGAAAGGTGTAAATGGGAATCTCCCATCAAATCTGACGGAGTTCTCGAAATGAATTAAATTCTTATCGAGACGATGCCAGAGACATCTCAGCTCATCGTCAGAGTAGATATCCTGATGGATCTTCTCAGGAATAGGAATTCCATTCAGTGTATGGATGAAGGCGTATTTCATGATCAATAATTTCATTTTCGAATTTCCTCTCTTGATGGCCAGCTCCAACGGATTCAAATTCTGCTTGTTCAGCATGTCCAATCTTGCCCCATGTCGCAGAAGACAAGCTGCCATTGGCAGGTTCCCATAGGAGACTGCTTTGTGCAAAGGCGTCTCGCTGGCCATGTTTATCGCGTTTACGTCTATGCCACGTTCTGTGAGGATATATGTTGCTTCTTTGTAAATCTCCGGTTTCACATTCGTCAGCATCGCTAGGCAATGCAGACAATTGTTCAGTTTGAAATCGGTGTTGCTGGCATCGCTGGTGTTATCTAGAAGTAGCCTGATCAATTCAGGACTAGGCCATTTTTTAGCCATCAGCAGCAGCAGGGTGTTCCCCCTTATATCAATGGCATCTAAGTCGACGTTATATTTGAGAAGTTCTTCAATGCATTCTTTTCTCTTTTCACTGCTATCATTCACCATGTGGATAGGCTTGGAACCGTCGCATGTTTCTGCTTCAACATTGGCACCATTAGTCACCAGGGTTTCAACCAGATGGAGATGCCTAAATTGTATAGCCAGGTGGAGGGGGGTAACCTTTTTCGAGTCAGTGGCATTGACATTAGCTCCTTTTCGTAATAAAAACAGGACTTTCTCCAAATTTCCCGTTTCGACAGCCACATGAAGATCGGTTTTCTGAGGATCCTCAATATTTTCTTTTGGAATATTGATGGTCTGTAAAGAATTTAAGAGAAATTAGGCGATTGTTATGAAGTTAATACTTATATATCAGGTTTTGTGAACAACAAAAATTCAGTCGGTCTATACACGATGAATCTGTGACTCTTACAAATATTTAAACAATATATTATCGAGGTGAAAAGAAACATTTTTTTATACCATTTTTTTCGATTCAGCCCTGATAAAAAGATATAGCCATTTTAAGTTTTCATAATGAGCCATAGAGAAACAAGATTCCCTTCAGAATAAAAGCAGAATCTTTGACACTACACATATATGGTTCTTTCAAACAGAATTGCAATCAGTCAAATCAGTTCATGGTACGTAATGGTCATAATGGAAAAACTGGAGATGTAGGTGATATTTTGTGTTTAAAAAAGATTCATCAAATAAATGATAAACTATATTGCGAAATTCATTTCATTCGATAAAACCTTTAGTGAGAGAAATTTTTTTTCATCAGCCTGTATCTTCCAAACCGAGCCGATTCGGAAAAAATGGTTCAGAAAAAAAATGTTTTTTTTGACCTCAAGAATATACTGTTAAAATGTTTGTACGAATCAAAGATTCCGCGTATACAAGAATTTTCAAGAATCATTGCAAATCTCTTTACAGAAAACTTTTATGCACTTACCATTTTGCGAGAATTGTGGTGTCTTGTTTTATTCTCTCTTCGCGACATATTTCAGGTTTTAAACACACTGTAGATTAAAAATTTTAACTGTACTGACACGATTGAAAAACGAAGCACAACTGTACAAAGACACCCATTTACGTTCATTTATATACTCGTAGGAATGGCTAGGTACGTAATTTTTTTCTGAGAACCGTAAGATGACCACCGAAATTTCTGCCCCCTTTCAAAATCTCAAACTACCTGACAAATGACAGTTAATGTTTATTTGCCAATTGGGGATAACGACCCTGTAATAATTTTTGGATGGGACTTAACTTTTCGGTTAATTTGAATTGAGATTAGGAAGGGGGCATTAAGGAATGTTTTTCTTGAATTGAAATTATTCCGAGAATTTTTATCACAAATATATTTATGGAACTGTTGTGCGAAACTGGGTATAACGGCCCTGTAATAATTTTGGGATGGGACTTAACTTTTCGGTTAATTTGAATTGAGATTAGGAAAGGGGCAATAAGGAATGTTTTTCTTAAATTGAAATTATTTCGAGAATTTTTATCAGAAATCTATTTATGGAACTGTTGTGCGAAACTGGGTATAACGGCCCTGTAATAATTTTGGGATGGGACTTAACTTTTCGGTTAATTTGAATTGAGATTAGGAAGGGGGCAATAAGGAATGTTTTTCTTAAATTGAAATTATTCCGAGAATTTTTATCAGAAATATATTTATGGAACTGTTGTGCGAAACTTTCTAAATGCACAGTGACATGCAAGGAGAGGGCATTTGTAATTAGGTATCCTGTATTTTTAACTTGATTGGATCCGTAATTTTATAAATATTGGGATTTTTGAAGGGATCAAACAGCGCAGTATCTGGATGGGGTTTTGACTTTGAACAAGCAAAAAACCCTGACTTTGCTCCTAACATTTTTACCCTGAAACGTTCTAACACACTTTGAAAAATATGAACCCTTAATTCTTATCGAAATGTTTCAATCCTTTTTTCCTTATTGTTATTCTTCCTTCAGGTCATCCTAAGTTGGTCTTATGAAATAATAATGAATATAAACACATTTTCGATAAGCTGCACTCGTGATAACCTACAAGGTATAACATTTTCCTCCGGTTAAAAATAGACGTCAAGGTAGCTTCCATCGAAAAGGAAACTCAAAGGCAGTATCGGCAGGCGACCAAGCTGATAACAGCCACAAATCTTCGGATATCCTCACAGAATTCAATCTCTCATCCGTTCCTTCCACTCCACCTTTCACTGTCTTGCTTCAAGACATCGTCAAAAACGGACGGACTCTACTTACCTTCACAAGGCCGGGCGATGTACGTTTCCACGAGATACATCTATTTGTTTGTCAGCAGCTAATTGTCGTATCCTCATATTGTGTGCGTTTACCTCTAAAACTCATATGACCCGTCGTGCCCGTTCGGAGTTATGGTCTTCGAGAAAGCTTTCTCGGATTTTCAGCCTGCCGGTGGTATGTGGCCATGTATGTAGTTAATGTGGTCGATTGGCACACGTTCGAAATTGGCGAAATGCCTTCCGACACCCTCGGTTTGACTGTCGGTACCGGTTTAGGGGTGAGTGTCCTCGCTGGTATCTTGTCCGGGGTCTGTTTCATCATCGGATACAGGAGCAGGATTGGCAGAAAAAGGTAAATAAAATTGTATACGTGACAATAATCGGCCGACTGCCACTCCCGTTCAAGTTAAAGATTCCGTATTCTATACAATTTTATTTACCTTTTTCTGCCAATCCTGCTCCTGTATCCGATGATGAAACAGACCCCGGACAAGATACCAGCGAGGACACTCACCCCTTAACCGGTACCGACAGTCAAACCGAGGGTGTCGGAAGGCATTTCCCCAATTTCGAACGTGTGCCAATCGACCACATTAACTACATACATGGCCACATACCACCGGCAGGCTGAAAATCCGAGAAAGCTTTCTCGAAGACCATAACTCCGAACGGGCACGACGGGTCATATGAGTTTTAGAGGTAAACGCACACAATATGAGGATACGACAATTAGCTGCTGACAAACAAATAGATGTATCTCGTGGAAACGTACATCGCCCGGCCTTGTGAAGGTAAGTAGAGTCCGTCCGTTTTTGACGATGTCTTGAAGCAAGACAGTGAAAGGTGGAGTGGAAGGAACGGATGAGAGATTGAATTCTGTGAGGATATCCGAAGATTTGTGGCTGTTATCAGCTTGGTCGCCTGCCGATACTGCCTTTGAGTTTCCTTTTCGATGGAAGCTACCTTGACGTCTATTTTTAACCGGAGGAAAATGTTATACCTTGTAGGTTATCACGAGTGCAGCTTATCGAAAATGTGTTTATATTCATTATTATTTCATAAAACCAACTTAGGATGACCTGAAGGAAGAATAACAATAAGGAAAAAAGGATTGAAACATTTCGATAAGAATTAAGGGTTCATATTTTTCAAAGTGTGTTAGAACGTTTCAGGGTAAAAATGTTAGGAGCAAAGTCAGGGTTTTTTGCTTGTTCAAAGTCAAAACCCCATCCAGATACTGCGCTGTTTGATCCCTTCAAAAATCCCAATATTTATAAAATTACGGATCCAATCAAGTTAAAAATACAGGATACCTAATTACAAATGCCCTCTCCTTGCATGTCACTGTGCATTTAGAAAATTTCGCACAACAGTTCCATAAATATATTTCTGATAAAAATTCTCGGAATAATTTCAATTTGAGAAAAACATTCCTTATTGCCCCCTTCCTAATCTCAATTCAAATTAACCGAAAAGTTAAGTCCCATCCCAAAATTATTACAGGGCCGTTATACCCAGTTTCGCACAACAGTTCCATAAATATATTTCTGATAAAAATTCTCGGAATAATTTCAATTTAAGAAAAACATTCCTTATTGCCCCCTTCCTAATCTCAATTCGAATTAACCGAAAAGTTAAGTCCCATCCCAAAATTATTACACGGCCGTTATACCCAGTTTCGCACAACAGTTCCATAAATATATTCCTGATAAAAATTCTTGGAATAATTTCAATTCAAGAAAAACATTCCTTAATGCCCCCTTCCTAATCTCAATTCAAATTAACCGAAAAGTTAAGTCCCATCCCAAAATTATTACAGGGCCGTTATACCCAGTTTCGCACAACAGTTCCATAAATATATTTCTGATAAAAATTCTCGGAATAATTTCAATTTAAGAAAAACATTCCTTATTGCCCCCTTCCTAATCTCAATTCAAATTAACCGAAAAGTTAAGTCCCATCCCAAAATTATTACAGGGCCGTTATAACCAGTTTCGCACAACAGTTCCATAAATATATTCCTGATAAAAATTCTCGGAATAATTTCAATTCAAGAAAAACATTCCTTAATGCCCCCTTCCTAATCTCAATTCAAATTAACCGAAAAGTTAAGTCCCATCCCGAAATTATTACAGGGCCGTTATACCCAGTTTCGCACAACAGTTCCATAAATATATTTGTGATAAAAATTCTCGGAATAATTTCAATTCAAGAAAAACATTCCTTAATGCCCCCTTCCTAATCTCAATTCAAATTAACCGAAAAGTTAAGTCCCATCCCAAAATTATTACAGGGTCGTTATCCCCAATTGGCAAATAAACATTAACTGTCATTTGTCAGGTAGTTTGAGATTTTGAAAGGGGGCAGAAATTTCGGTGGTCATCTTACGGTTCTCAGAAAAAAATTACGTACCTAGCCATTCCTACGAGTATATAAATGAACGTAAATGGGTGTCTTTGTACAGTTGTGCTTCGTTTTTCAATCGTGTCAGTACAGTTAAAATTTTTAATCTACAGTGTGTTTAAAACCTGAAATATGTCGCGAAGAGAGAATAAAACAAGACACCACAATTCTCGCAAAATGGTAAGTGCATAAAAGTTTTCTGTAAAGAGATTTGCAATGATTCTTGAAAATTCTTGTACACGCGGAATCTTTGATTCGTACAAACATTTTAACAGTATATTCTTGAGGTCAAAAAAAACATTTTTTTCCTGAACCATTTTTTCCGAATCGGCTCGGTTTAAAAGATAAAGGCTGATTAAAAAAAATTTTCTCTCACTAAAGGTTTTATCGAATGAAATGAATTTCGCAATATAGTTTATCATTTATTTGATGAATCTTTTTAAAACACAAAATATCACCTACATCTCCAGTTTTTCCATTATGACCATTACGTACCATGAACTGATTTGACTGATTGCAATTCTGTTTGAAAGAACCATATATGTGTAGTGTCAAAGATTCTGCTTTTATTCTGAAGGGAATCTTGCTTCTCTATGGCTCATTATGAAAACTTAAAATGGCTATATCTTTTTATCAGGGCTGAATCGAAAAAAATGGTATAAAAAAATGTTTCTTTTCACCTCGATAATATATTGTTTAAATATTTGTAAGAGTCACAGATTCATCCTGTATAGACCGACTGAATTTTTGTTGTTCACAAAACCTGATATATAAGTATTAAATTCATAACAATCGCCTAATTTCTCTTAAATTCTTTACAGACCATCAATATTCCAAAAGAAAATATTGAGGATCCTCAGAAAACCGATCTTCATGTGGCTGTCGAAAGGGGAAATTTGGAGAAAGTCCTGTTTTTATTACGAAAAGGAGCTAATGTCAATGCCACTGACTCGAAAAAGGTTACCCCCCTCCACCTGGCTATACAATTTAGGCATCTCCATCTGGTTGAAACCCTGGTGACTAATGGTGCCAATGTTGAAGCAGAAACATGCGACGGTTCCAAGCCTATCCACATGGTGAATGATAGCAGTGAAAAGAGAAAAGAATGCATTGAAGAACTTCTCAAATATAACGTCGACTTAGATGCCATTGATATAAGGGGGAACACCCTGCTGCTGCTGATGGCTAAAAAATGGCCTAGTCCTGAATTGATCAGGCTACTTCTAGATAACACCAGCGATGCCAGCAACACCGATTTCAAACTGAACAATTGTCTGCATTGCCTAGCGATGCTGACGAATGTGAAACCGGAGATTTACAAAGAAGCAACATATATCCTCACAGAACGTGGCATAGACGTAAACGCGATAAACATGGCCAGCGAGACGCCTTTGCACAAAGCAGTCTCCTATGGGAACCTGCCAATGGCAGCTTGTCTTCTGCGACACGGGGCAAGATTGGACATGCTGAACAAGCAGAATTTGAATCCGTTCGAGCTGGCCATCAAGAGAGGAAATTCGAAAATGAAATTATTGATCATGAAATACGCCTTCATCCATACACTGAATGGAATTCCTATTCCTGAGAAGATCCATCAGGATATCTACTCTGACGATGAGCTGAGATGTCTGTGGCATCGTCTCGATAAGGATTTAATTCATTTCGAGAACTCCGTCAGATTTGATGGGAGATTCCCATTTACACCTTTCCAAATACTGAGTGGCCGAGTTTATATGTATCCGACGCTTATCTCGTCTCTTGATCCTTCTACAGCGATGGTTGGCGAACCACAATCAGCCTTCTTCGACGAGGTTTTGGAAACCTAGGAGCTTACAGTCAGGAGAATTAAAGATATATATTCAGAAAGGAAGGATTTCACCACAATCGGTTTACCAATTATTCGACCAAAGTCCCATATGAGAGGATTGTAAATAATAATTGTGTTTATATTAATGTATATATCGATTTAAAGAATGCTTTTTTTCTGTTAATAAATTCATCGTTAAAATACACTGCGTAAAAAATTAATGCACATCCTGAAAATCCCAATTCTAATGAAAGTTAACTGTACATTGACTTTATTTATAACTTATTTTTTAAGTTCTCTCGGGAAGGTTTTGAACGAAACAAGACACATTAAATGGAAGAAAAATTCAGGATTTCACCGAATCTTATGTGAAAGAAGAGAAATGAACAATTTTCAAAATACTGAAATGCTGATGAGAGATTTAATACTTGGTATTTCCACCCCTTGCGTTAATTACAGTTTTTGCGAGTGTTACCAATATACAGGGTGAGTCTTTGACTCATGCAAATGTTTTAACAGTAGGTTCTTAAGGTCAAAAGACGTGCCCTGATTCGATCACACACATACGAATACATTCTACGCATGAATTTCCTAACGACTACCGAATTTTATCACCAATTCTACCAATGCGTTCTGGTGAACGTTCGATAGATTGATAGATCTGTATGGAAAAAGATTGTTAGGTTGCAATTCGATTGGCGAATTATACGAATCGACTGAGTTTTTTCTGGTGGAGTATTTGGTGCGTGTTTTTGGATACAGGGTGGTCTGAACAAACAAATAAACCGCGATTGTTTCAAAGGTTGTTCTAAAGGAGTTGCTCTTTTAGAATATGTACCACTTTCAACTCTACGATGATTTTTTTGAGGGATACGCGTGTCAAAAGTTGATTTCGAAAATTTCAAAAAAAGATGGCGTCACTTAAAAATTCGTCAAGACCAAACGGTTGCAACTACGTCGATGAAATTTCGAGATTTATAACTATGAGAGCTGCTTTTTTGAAGTATTTATTACTTGTAGATCTGCGATGATTTTTCTGGGAGTTAAGCATCTCGAAAGCTGACCTTAGAAAAATTCCCAAAAAGATGGGGTCACTTAAAAATTCGTCAAGACCAAACGGTTGCATCTACGTCGATGAAATTTCGAGATTTGTCACTAGAAGAGTTGCTTTTTTAGAATATGTATAATATTCGAATCTGCGATTTTTCTAGGAGATACGCGTGTCAAAAGTTGATTTCGAAAATTTCCAAAAAAGATGGGATCACTTAAAAATTCGTCAAGACCAAACGGTTGCACCTATGTCGATGAAATTTCGAGATTTATAACTATGAGAGCTGCTTTTTTGAAGTATGTATTACTTGTTGATCTACGATGATTTTTATGGGAGTAAAGCATCTCGAAAGCTGACTAAAATCTCAATTCCTATCTGCACTATCGAATTGAAATTCAACATGTGCCTCTCAATTCGAAAACTATGTGCAGTTTCAAGATTTGGTTCGAATTGATCCAACAGTGTTCGAGGAATTGATATCACACTTTGTCGAATTGACCACTGAAATCTCAATTCCTATCTGAACTATCGAACTGAAATTCAACATGTACATCTCAATCCGAAAACTATGTGCATTTTCAAGATTTGGTTCGAATTGATCCAACAGTTTTCGAGGAATTGATATCACACTCATTTCCTATCTGAACTATCGAACTGAAATTCAACATGTGCATCTCAATCCGAAAACTATGAGCAGTTTCAAGATTTGGTTCGAATTGATCCAATAGTTCTTTAGGAATTGAAATGATATTTTGTCGACTCGACTTCTGAAATCTCCATTCCATTTAGAACTATCGATCTGAAATTCAACATGTGCATCTCATTTCGAAAACTATGTGCAGTTTCACGATTTGGGTCGAATTGGTTCAAGAGTTTTTGAGGAATTGATATTTGCCGAATAGACTACTGAAATCTCAATTCCTTTCTGCACTATCGAACTGAAATTCGAAATGTGCATCTCAATTCAAAAACTATGTGCAGTCTCAAGATTTGGTTCGAATTGATCCAACAGTTTTCGAGGAATTGATATCACAGTTTGCCGAATTGACCACTGAAATCTCAATTCCTATCTGAACTATCGAACTGAAATTCAACATGTGCATTTCAATTCGAAAACTATGTGCAGTTTCAAGATTTGCACTATCGAACTGAAATTCAAGATGTGCATCTCAATTCGAAAACTATGTACAGTTTCAAGATTTTGTTCGAATTGATCCAATAGTTTTCGAGGAATTGATATCACACTTTGCCGAATAGACCACTAAAATCTCAATTCCTATCTGCACTATCGAACTGAAATTCAACATGTGCCTCTCAATTCGAAAACTATGTGAAGTTTCAAGATTTGGTTCGAATTGATTCAACAGTTTTTAGGAATTGATATCATACCGTGCCGAATAGACCACTGAAATCTCAATTGCTATCAGAACTATCGAACTCAAATTCAACATATGCATCTCATTTCGAAAACTATGTTCAGTTTCAAGATTTGGTTCGAATCGATCCAATAGTTCCTTAGGAATTGAAATGAGGAATTGATATCACACTTTGCCGAATAGACCACTAAAATCTCAATTCCTATCTGCACTATCGAACTGAAATTCAACATGTGCCTCTCAATTCGAAAACTATGTGCAGTTTCAAGATTTGGTTCGAATTGATTCAACAGTTTTTAGGAATTGATATCATACCGTGCCGAATAGACCACTGAAATCTCAATTGCTATCAGAACTATCGAACTCAAATTCAACATATGCATCTCATTTCGAAAACTATGTGCAGTTCCACGATTTGGTTCGAATCGATCCAATAGTTTTCGAGGAATTGATATCACACTTTGCCGAATTGACCACTGAAATCTCAATTCCTATCTGAACTATCGAACTGAAATTCAACATGTACATCTCAATCCGAAAACTATGTGCAGTTTCAAGATTTGGTTCGAATTGATCCAACAGTTTTCGAGGTTTTGATATCACACTTTGCCGAATTGACCACTGAAATCTCAATTTCTATCTGAACTATCGATCTGAAATTCAACATGTGCATCTCATTTCGAAAACTATGTGCAGTTTCACGATTTGGTTCGAATCGATCCAATAGTTCCTTAGGGATTGAAATGATATTTTGCCGAATCGACTACTGAAATCTTCATTCCTATCAGAACTATCGATCTGAAATTCAACATGTGCATCTCAATTCGAAAACTATATGCAGTTTCATGATTTGGGTCGAATTGGTTCAACAGTTTTTGAGGAATTGATATCACACTTTGCCGAATAGACCACTGAAATCTCAATTCCTATCTGCACTATCGAACTGAAATTCAACATGTGCATCTCAATTCGAAAACTATGTGCAGTTTCAAGATTTGGTTCGAATCGATCCAACAGTTTTCGAGGAATTGATATCACACTTTGCCGAATAGACCACTGAAATCTCAATTCCTATCTGCACTATCGAACTGAAATTCAACATGTGCATCTCAATTCGAAAACTACGTGCAGTTTCAAGATTTGGTTCGAATTGATCCAACAGTTTTCGAGGAATTGATATCACACTTTGCCGAATTGACAACTGAAATCTCAATTTCTATCTGAACTATCAAACTGAATTTCAACATGTGGATCTCAATTCGAAAACTATGTGCAGTTTCAAGATTTGGTTCGAATTGGTTCAACAGTTTTTGAGGAATTGATATCACACTTTGCCGAATAGACCACTGAAATCTCAATTCCTATCTGCACTATCGAACTGAAATTCAACATGTGCATCTCAATTCGAAAACTATGTGCAGTTTCAAGATTTGGTTCGAATTGATCCAACAGTTTTCGAGGAATGGATATCACACTTTGCTGAATAGACCACTGAAATCTCAATTCCTATCTGCACTATCGAACTGAAATTCAACATGTGCATCTCAATTCGAAAACTACGTGCAGATTGCGTTAATTACAGTTTTTGCGAGTGTTACCAAAGATTCGGTGAAATCCTGAATTTTTCTTCCATTTAATGTGTGTTGTTTCGTTCAAAACCTTCCCGAGAGAACTTAAAAAATAAGTTATAAATAAAGTCAATGTACAGTTAACTTTCATTAGAATTGGGATTTTCAGGATGTGCATTAATTTTTTACGCAGTGTATTTTAACGATGAATTTATTAACAGAAAAAAAGCATTCTTTGAATCGATATATACATTAATATAAACACAATTATTATTTACAATCCTCTCATATGGGACTTTGGTCGAATAATTGGTAAACCGATTGTGGTGAAATCCTTCCTTTCTGAATATATATCTTTAATTCTCCTGACTGTAAGCTCCCAGGTTTCCAAAACCTCGTCGAAGAAGGCTGATCGTGGTTCGCCAACCATCGCTGTAGAAGGATCAAGAGACGAGATAAGCGTCGGATACATATAAACTCGGCCACTCAGTATTTGGAAAGGTGTAAATGGGAATCTCCCATCAAATCTGACGGAGTTCTCGAAATGAATTAAATCCTTATCGAGACGATGCCACAGACATCTCAGCTCATCGTCAGAGTAGATATCCTGATGGATCTTCTCAGGAATAGGAATTCCATTCAGTGTATGGATGAAGGCGTATTTCATGATCAATAATTTCATTTTCGAATTTCCTCTCTTGATGGCCAGCTCGAACGGATTCAAATTCTGCTTGTTCAGCATGTCCAATCTTGCCCCATGTCGCAGAAGACAAGCTGCCATTGGCAGGTTCCCATAGGAGACTGCTTTGTGCAAAGGCGTCTCGCTGGCCATGTTTATCGCGTTTACGTCTATGCCACGTTCTGTGAGGATATATGTTGCTTCTTTGTAAATCTCCGGTTTCACATTCGTCAGCATCGCTAGGCAATGCAGACAATTGTTCAGTTTGAAATCGGTGTTGCTGGCATCGCTGGTGTTATCTAGAAGTAGCCTGATCAATTCAGGACTAAGCCATTTTTTAGCCATCAGCAGCAGCAGGGTGTTCCCCCTTATATCAATGGCATCTAAGTTGACGTTATATTTGAGAAGTTCTTCAATGCATTCTTTTCTCTTTTCACTGCTATCATTCACCATGTGGATAGGCTTGGAACCGTCGCATGTTTCTGCTTCAACATTGGCACCATTAGTCACCAGGGTTTCAACCAGATGGAGATGCCTAAATTGTATAGCCAGGTGGAGGGGGGTAACCTTTTTCGAGTCAGTGGCATTGACATTAGCTCCTTTTCGTAATAAAAACAGGACTTTCTCCAAATTTCCCGTTTCGACAGCCACATGAAGATCGGTTTTCTGAGGATCCTCAATATTTTCTTTTGGAATATTGATGGTCTGTAAAGAATTTAAGAGAAATTAGGCGATTGCTATGAAGTTAATACTTATATATCAGGTTTTGTGAACAACAAAAATTCAGTCGGTCTATACAGGATGAATCTGTGACTCTTACAAATATTTAAACAATATATTATCGAGGTGAAAAGAAACATTTTTTTATACCATTTTTTTCGATTCAGCCCTGATAAAAAGATATAGCCATTTTAAGTTTTCATAATGAGCCATAGAGAAACAAGATTCCCTTCAGAATAAAAGCAGAATCTTTGACACTACACATATATGGTTCTTTCAAACAGAATTGCAATCAGTCAAATCAGTTCATGGTACGTAATGGTCATAATGGAAAAACTGGAGATGTAGGTGATATTTTGTGTTTAAAAAAGATTCATCAAATAAATGATAAACTATTTTGCGAAATTCATTTCATTCGATAAAACCTTTAGTGAGAGAAATTTTTTTTCATCAGCCTGTATCTTTTAAACCGAGCCGATTCGGAAAAAATGGTTCAGGAAAAAAATGTTTTTTTTGACCTCAAGAATATACTGTTAAAATGTTTGTACGAATCAAAGATTCCGCGTATACAAGAATTTTCAAGTATCATTGCAAATCTCTTTACAGAAAACTTTTATGCACTTACCATTTTGCGAGAATTGTGGTGTCTTGTTTTATTCTCTCTTCGCGACATATTTCAGGTTTTAAACACACTGTAGATTAAAAATTTTAACTGTACTGACACGATTGAAAAACGAAGCACAACTGTACAAAGACACCCATTTACGTTCATTTATATACTCGTAGGAATGGCTAGGTACGTAATTTTTTTCTGAGAACCGTAAGATGACCACCGAAATTTCTGCCCCCTTTCAAAATCTCAAACTACCTTTCAGTGGTCTATTCGGCAAAGTGTGATATCAATTCCTCGAAAACTGTTGGATCGATTCGAACCAAATCTTGAAACTGCACATAGTTTTCGAATTGAGATGCACATGTTGAATTTCAGTTCGATAGTGCAGATAGGAATTGAGATTTCAGTGGTCTATTCGGCAAAGTGTGATATCAATTCCTCAAAAACTGTTGAACCAATTCGACCCAAATCTTGAAACTGCACATAGTTTTCGAATTGAGATGCACATGTTGAATTTCAGATCAATAGTTCTGATAGGAATGAAGATTTCAGTAGTCGATTCGGCAAAATATCATTTCAATCCCTAAGGAACTATTGGATCGATTCGAACCAAATCGTGAAACTGCACATAGTTTTCGAAATGAGATGCACATGTTGAATTTCAGATCGATAGTTCTAATAGGAATGGAGATTTCAGAAGTCGATTCGACAATATATCATTTCAATTCCTAAGGAACTATTGGATCAATTCGAACCAAATCTTGAAACTGCTCATAGTTTTCGTATTGAGATGCACATGTTGAATTTCAGTTCGATAGTTCAGATAGAAATTGAGATTTCAGTGGTCAATTCGACAAAGTGTGATATCAATTCCTCGAAAACTGTTGGATCAATTCGAACCAAATCTTGAAACTGCACGTAGTTTTCGAATTGAGATGCACATGTTGAATTTCAGTTCGATAGTGCAGATAGGAATTGAGATTTCAGTGGTCTATTCGGCAAAGTGTGATATCAATTCCTCAAAAACTGTTGAACCAATTCGAACCAAATCTTGAAACTGCACATAGTTTTCGAATTGAGATGCACATGTTGAAATTCAGTTTGATAGTTCAGATAGAAATTGAGATTTCAGTTGTCAATTCGGCAAAAGAGTGATATCAATTCCTCGAAAACTGTTGGATCAATTCGAACCAAATCTTGAAACTGCACGTAGTTTTCGAATTGAGATGCACATGTTGAATTTCAGTTCGATAGTGCAGATAGGAATTGAGATTTCAGTGGTCTATTCGGAAAAGTGTGATATCAATTCCTCGAAAACTGTTGGATCGATTCGAACCAAATCTTGAAACTGCACATAGTTTTCGAATTGAGATGCACATGTTGAATTTCAGTTCGATAGTTCAGATAGGAATTGAGATTTCAGTGGTCTATTCGGCAAAGTGTGATATCAATTCCTCAAAAACTGTTGAACCAATTCGAACCAAATCTTGAAACTGTACATAGTTTTCGAATTGAGATGCACATGTTGAATTTCAGTTCGATAGTTCAGATAGAAATTGAGATTTCAGTGGTCAATTCGACAAAGTGTGATATCAATTCCTCGAAAACTGTTGGATCAATTCGAACCAAATCTTGAAACTGCACGTAGTTTTCGAATTGAGATGCACATGTTGAAATTCAGTTTGATAGTTCAGATAGAAATTGAGATTTCAGTTGTCAATTCGGCAAAGTGTGATATCAATACCTCGAAAACTGTTGGATCAATTCGAACCAAATCTTGAAACTGCACATAGTTTTCGGATTGAGATGTACATGTTGAATTTCAGTTCGATAGTTCAGATAGGAATTGAGATTTCAGTGGTCAATTCGGCAAAGTGTGATATCAATTCCTCGAAAACTATTGGATCGATTCGACCCAAATCGTGAAACTGCATATAGTTTTCGAATTGAGATGCACATGTTGAATTTCAGATCGATAGTTCTGATAGGAATGAAGATTCCAGTAGTCGATTCGGCAAAATATCATTTCAATTCCTAAGGAACTATTGGATCGATTCGAACCAAATCTTGAAACTGCACATAGTTTTCGAATTGAGATGCACATGTTGAATTTCAGTTCGATAGTTCAGATAGGAATTGAGATTTCAGTGGTCAATTCGGCAAAGTGTGATATCAATTCCTCGAAAACTGTTGGATCAATTCGAAAACTATGTGCAGTTTCAAGATTTGGTTCGAATTGATCCAACAGTTTTCGAGGAATTGATATCACACTTTGCCGAATTGACCACTGAAATCTCAATTTCTATCTGAACTATCAAACTGAATTTCAACATGTGCATCTCAATTCGAAAACTACGTGCAGTTTCAAGATTTGGTTCGAATTGATCCAACAGTTTTCGAGGAATTGATATCACAATTTGCCGAATAGACAACTAGAATCTCAATTCCTATCTGAACTATCGAACTGAAATTCAACATGTGCATCTCAATTCGAAAACTATGTGCAGTTTCAAGATTTGGTTCGAATCGATCCAATAGTTCCTTAGGAATTGAAATGATATTTTGCCGAATCGACTACTGGAATCTTCATTCCTATCAGAACTATCGATCTGAAATTCAACATGTGCATCTCAATTCGAAAACTATATGCAGTTTCACGATTTGGGTCGAATCGATCCAATAGTTTTCGAGGAATTGATATCACACTTTGCCGAATTGACCACTGAAATCTCAATTCCTATCTGAACTATCGAACTGAAATTCAACATGTACATCTCAATCCGAAAACTATGTGCAGTTTCAAGATTTGGTTCGAATTGATCCAACAGTTTTCGAGGTATTGATATCACACTTTGCCGAATTGACAACTGAAATCTCAATTTCTATCTGAACTATCAAACTGAATTTCAACATGTGCATCTCAATTCGAAAACTACGTGCAGTTTCAAGATTTGGTTCGAATTGATCCAACAGTTTTCGAGGAATTGATATCACACTTTGTCGAATTGACCACTGAAATCTCAATTTCTATCTGAACTATCGAACTGAAATTCAACATGTGCATCTCAATTCGAAAACTATGTGAAGTTTCAAGATTTGGGTCGAATTGGTTCAACAGTTTTTGAGGAATTGATATCACACTTTGCCGAATAGACCACTGAAATCTCAATTTCTATCTGAACTATCAAACTGAATTTCAACATGTGCATCTCAATTCGAAAACTATGTGCAGTTTCAAGATTTGGTTCGAATTGGTTCAACAGTTTTTGAGGAATTGATATCACACTTTGCCGAATTGACCACTGAAATCTCAATTCCTATCTGAACTATCGAACTGAAATTTAACATGTACATCTCAATCCGAAAACTATGTGCAGTTTAGAGATTTGGTCCGAATTGATCCAACAGTTTTCGAGGTATTGATATCACACTTTGCCGAATTGACCACTGAAATCTCAATTTCTATCTGAACTATCGAACTGAAATTCAACATGTGTATCTCAATACGAAAACTATGAGCAGTTTCAAGATTTGGTTCGAATTGATCCAATAGTTCCTTAGGAATTGAAATGACATTTTGTCGAATCGACTTCTGAAATCTCCATTCCTATTAGAACTATCGATCTGAAATTCAACATGTGCATCTCATTTCGAAAACTATGTGCAGTTTCACGATTTGGTTCGAATCGATCCAATAGTTCCTTAGGGATTGAAATGATATTTTGCCGAATCGACTACTGGAATCTTCATTCCTATCAGAACTATCGAACTGAAATTCAACATGTACATCTCAATCCGAAAACTATGTGCAGTTTCAAGATTTGGTTCGAATTGATCCAACAGTTTTCGAGGAATTGATATCACACTTTGCCGAATTGACAACTGAAATCTCAATTTCTATCTGAACTATCAAACTGAATTTCAACATGTGGATCTCAATTCGAAAACTATGTCCAGTTTCAAGATTTGGTTCGAATTGGTTCAACAGTTTTTGAGGAATTGATATCACACTTTGCCGAATAGACCACTGAAATCTCAATTCCTATCTGCACTATCGAACTGAAATTCAACATGTGCATCTCAATTCGAAAACTATGTGCAGTTTCAAGATTTGGTTCGAATCGATCCAATAGTTCCTTGGGGATTGAAATGATATTTTGCCGAATCGACTACTGAAATCTTCATTCCTATCAGAACTATCGATCTGAAATTCAACATGTGCATCTCAATTCGAAAACTATGTGCAGTTTCAAGATTTGGTTCGAATTGGTTCAACAGTTTTTGAGGATTAATTGAAACGAAGTACTGCAGTGTGTAGTTTATTAAACTTCAGTTAAGAACCGAGCGCTTTCGACAATATGTCATCATCAGGGTTCCCTGGAAGGGTAACTATGATTATTACAAGAGATAGAAATTTATTTTGATAATTACCCGTCCAGGAATAATACCACAGGCGGCATGCGGAAGAGTCAATGCAAATTAAAATTAAAACTTGAAAATTTAAAACTAAAACGCTAGAATCAGGTACAGTTTTCGCCAGAAGGAACAAACGAATACAAACGTAAACATCCGTCATTCGACGACAAGACAGATAGGTGACCTCCAAACGAATGAAGGGTGACTTATGACAGATGAAACAAGTGGCACGCAAATCAGTGGTGCCACCCTACAATAACATAATCTATGAACACACACAGTGCCAACAAACAGACGACAAACCAATATAGTACACTAACAAACGTTGAAACAAGTGTGAAGCAATGAAATGGTCATATTTTAAAAATCATATTTTAAAATCATATTTTAAAAACGTCATGGGAGTAGCCTCTTGAACAACGGGGTGAAGGTGTTATTGAGGTTCACTTGTGTATTCACGCATTTATTGTTGGACCGCATTTCTCGGCTGATCTCAAGATCTTCAAACAGGTTCATCTTGATGTTGTACTTATTGCCCGTAATGTTGTGTAGAACCTCAGAGTTCCGATTTGGGCTGAACTGGTGTCGAGAGAATGCGAGATGATGGCCAAAT
The DNA here is from genome assembly GCF_907165205.1 of Coccinella septempunctata. Lineage (NCBI taxonomy): Eukaryota > Metazoa > Arthropoda > Insecta > Coleoptera > Coccinellidae > Coccinella > Coccinella septempunctata. The sequence continues at coordinate 9,474,913 of NC_058196.1, forward strand.
GTTGATAGTTGGGGTCTACTCAGATGTTCCTTTATTCTAGTGGATAGCTTCCTCCTAGTCTGGCCCACATACGATGTGTCACAATCACCACACTTAAGTTTATATACGCCACTTCGGTCCAGTTTTTTGACATTATCCTTTGAGTTCACTAATAAGGAGCCCAGCGAACGCACACCAGAATAGGAGATCCTATAACCGTCAACAGAACGCTCGAGGACGTGAGATATTGCCTCTGACAGGTGGCCCATGTATGGTAGAGAGCAGTATTTCAAGTTGTCCATAACATCTGAACTGTATGCTAAAGCTCTTCTCTGCTTATTTATTACGTTATTTTTGATCATATCAACTACCTCTGGGTCATAACCATTGTTCAATGCGATTTGTTTAATTATATTGAGTTCTTTCTCTCTGTTAGCTTGAGATAAAGGGAAGTTGAGGGCTCTATGAACGTAGCAACGCAAGGCTGCCATCTTGTGGCTTCTGGGGTGGCACGATTGTGCTGGTATTATGTGATCCGTTTGTGTCTTTTTTCTATATATCTCGAAAGTCAAGGAGCTATCTTCGGATCTGGAGATAGTGAGATCGAGAAAGTTTATGGATCTGTTGACTTCTAACTCGAGAGTGAATTTTATCCTCGGGTGCAATGTGTTGATGAAGTCCAACAAAGCATGGGCATCATCAGGAGTGCCGTCTAGGATGACGTTTTTGAGGAATTGATATCACACTTTGCCGAATAGACCACTGAAATCTCAATTCCTATCTGCACTATCGAACTGAAATTCAACATGTGCATCTCAATTCGAAAACTATGTGCAGTTTCAAGATTTGGTTCGAATTGATCCAACAGTTTTCGAGGAATTGATATCACACTTTGCTGAATAGACCACTGAAATCTCAATTCCTTTCAGCACTATCGAACTGATATTCAACATGTGCATCTCAATTCGAAAACTATGTGCAGTTTCAAGATTTGGTTCGAATTGATCCAACAGTTTTCGAGGAATTGATATCACACTTTGCCGAATTGACCAATGAAATCTCAATTCCTATCTGAACTATCGAACTGAAATTCAACATGTGCATCTCAATTCGAAAACTATGTGCAGTTTCAAGATTTGGTTCGAATTGATCCAACAGTTTTCGAGGAATTGATATCACAATTTGCCGAATAGACCACTAGAATCTCAATTCCTATCTGAACTATCGAACTGAAATTCAACATGTGCATCTCAATTCGAAAACTATGTGCAGTTTCAAGATTTGGTTCGAATCGATCCAATAGTTCCTTAGGAATTGAAATGATATTTTGCCGAATCGACTACTGGAATCTTCATTCCTATCAGAACTATCGATCTGAAATTCAACATGTGCATCTCAATTCGAAAACTACGTGCAGTTTCAAGATTTGGTTCGAATTGATCCAACAGTTTTCGAGGAATTGATATCACACTTTGCCGAATTGACCACTGAAATCTCAATTTCTATCTGAACTATCGAACTGAAATTCAACATGTGCATCTCAATACGAAAACTATGAGCAGATTCAAGATTTGGTTCGAATTGATCCAATAGTTCCTTAGGAATTGAAATGATATTTTGTCGAATCGACTTCTGGAATCTCCATTCCTATTAGAACTATCGATCTGAAATTCAACATGTGCATCTCATTTCGAAAACAATGTGCAGTTTCACGATTTGGTTCGAATCGATCCAATAGTTCCTTAGGGATTGAAATGATATTTTGCCGAATCGACTACTGAAATCTTCATTCCTATCAGAACTATCAATCTGAAATTCAACATGTGCATCTCAATTCGAAAACTACGTGCAGTTTCAAGATTTGGTTCGAATTGATCCAACAGTTTTCGAGGAATTGATATCACACTTTGCCGAATTGACCACTGAAATCTCAATTCCTATCTGAACTATCGAACTGAAATTCAACATGTGCATCTCAATTCGAAAACTATGTGCAGATTCAAGATTTGGTTCGAATCGATCCATTAGTTCCTTGGGGATTGAAATGATATTTTGCCGAATCGACTAGTGAAATCTTCATTCCTATCAGAACTATCGATCTGAAATTCAACATGTGCATCTCAATTCGAAAACTATGTGCAGTTTCAAGATTTGGGTCGAATTGGTTCAACAGTTTTTGAGGAATTGATATCACACTTTGCCGAATAGACCACTGAAATCTCAATTCCTTTCTGCACTATCGAACTGAAATTCAACATGTGCATCTCAATTCGCAAACTATGTGTAGTTTCAAGATTTGGTTCGAATTGATCCAACAGTTTTCGAGGAATTGATATCCCACTTTGCCGAATTGACCACTGAAATCTCAATTCCTATCTGAACTATCGAACTGAAATTCAACATGTACATCTCAATTCGAAAACTATGTGCAGATTCAAGATTTGGTTCGAATCGATCCAATAGTTCCTTGGGGATTGAAATGATATTTTGCCGAATCGACTACTGAAATCTTCATTCCTATCAGAACTATCGATCTGAAATTCAACATGTGCATCTCAATTCGAAAACTATGTGCAGTTTCAAGATTTGGGTCGAATTGGTTCAACAGTTTTTGAGGAATTGATATCACACTTTGCCGAATAGACCACTGAAATCTCAATTCCTTCCTGCACTATCGAACTGAAATTCAACATGTGCATCTCAATTCGCAAACTATGTGCAGTTTCAAGATTTGGTTCGAATTGATCCAACAGTTTTCGAGGAATTGATATCACACTTTGCAGAATTGACAACTGAAATCTCAATTTCTATCTGAACTATCAAACTGAATTTCAACATGTGCATCTCAATTCGAAAACTATGTGCAGTTTCAAGATTTGGTTCGAATTGGTTCAACAGTTTTTGAGGAATTGATATCACACTTTGCCGAATAGACCACTGAAATCTCAATTCCTATCTGCACTATCGAACTGAAATTCAACATGTGCGTCTCAATTCGAAAACTATGTGCAGTTTCAAGATTTGGTTCGAATTGATCCAACAGTTTTCGAGGAATTGATATCACACTTTGCTGAATAGAACACTGATATCTCAATTCCTATCTGCACTATCGAACTGATATTCAACATGTGCATCTCAATTCGAAAACTATGTGCAGTTTCAAGATTTGGTTCGAATTGATTCAACAGTTTTCGAGGAATTGATATCACACTTTGCCGAATTGACCACTGAAATCTCAATTCCTATCTGAACTATCGAACTGAAATTCAACATGTACATCTCAATCCGAAAACTATGTGCAGTTTCAAGATTTGGTTCGAATTGATCCAATAGTTCCTTAGGAATTGAAATGATATTTTGTCGAATCGACTTCTGAAATCTCCATTCCTATTAGAACTATCGATCTGAAATTCAACACGTGCATCTCATTTCGAAAACTATGTGCAGTTTCACGATTTGGTTCGAATCGATCCAATAGTTCCTTAGGGATTGAGATGATATTTTGCCGAATCGACTACGGAAATCTTCATTCCTATCAGAACTATCAATCTGAAATTCAACATGTGCATCTCAATTCGAAAACTACGTGCAGTTTCAAGATTTGGTTCGAATTGATCCAACAGTTTTCGAGGAATTGATATCACACTTTGCCGAATTGACCACTGAAATATCAATTCCTATCTGAACTATCGAACTGAAATTCAACATGTGCATCTCAATTCGAAAACTATGTGCAGATTCAAGATTTGGTTCGAATCGATCCAATAGTTCCTTGGGGATTGAAATGATATTTTGCCGAATCGACTACTGAAATCTTCATTCCTATCAGAACTATCGATCTGAAATTCAACATGTGCATCTCAATTCGAAAACTATGTGCAGTTTCAAGATTTGGGTCGAATTGGTTCAACAGTTTTTGAGGAATTGATATCACACTTTGCCGAATAGACCACTGAAATCTCAATTCCTTTCTGCACTATCGAACTGAAATTCAACATGTGCATCTCAATTCGAAAACTATGTGCAGTTTCAAAATTTGGTTCGAATCGATCCAATAGTTCCTTAGGAATTGAAATGACATTTTGCCGAATCGACTACTGGAATCTTCATTCCTATCAGAACTATCGATCTGAAATTCAACATGTGCATCTCAATTCGAAAACTACGTGCAGTTTCAAGATTTGGTTCGAATTGATCCAACAGTTTTCGAGGAATTGATATCACACTTTGCCGAATTGACCACTGAAATCTCAATTTCTATCTGAACTATCGAACTGAAATTCAACATGTGCATCTCAATACGAAAACTATGAGCAGATTCAAGATTTGGTTCGAATTGATCCAATAGTTCCTTAGGAATTGAAATGATATTTTGTCGAATCGACTTCTGTAATCTCCATTCCTATTAGAACTATCGATCTGAAATTCAACATGTGCATCTCATTTCGAAAACAATGTGCAGTTTCACGATTTGGTTCGAATCGATCCAATAGTTCCTTAGGGATTGAAATGATATTTTGCCGAATCGACTACGGAAATCTTCATTCCTATCAGAACTATCAATCTGAAATTCAACATGTGCATCTCAATTCGAAAACTACGTGCAGTTTCAAGATTTGGTTCGAATTGATCCAACAGTTTTCGAGGAATTGATATCACACTTTGCCGAATTGACCACTGAAATCTCAATTCCTATCTGAACTATCGAACTGAAATTCAACATGTGCATCTCAATTCGAAAACTATGTGCAGATTCAAGATTTGGTTCGAATCGATCCAATAGTTCCTTGGGGATTGAAATGATATTTTGCCGAATCGACTACTGAAATCTTCATTCCTATCAGAACTATCGATCTGAAATTCAACATGTGCATCTCAATTCGAAAACTATGTGCAGTTTCAAGATTTGGGTCGAATTGGTTCAACAGTTTTTGAGGAATTGATATCACACTTTGCCGAATAGACCACTGAAATCTCAATTCCTTTCTGCACTATCGAACTGAAATTCAACATGTGCATCTCAATTCGCAAACTATGTGTAGTTTCAAGATTTGGTTCGAATTGATCCAACAGTTTTCGAGGAATTGATATCCCACTTTGCCGAATTGACCACTGAAATCTCAATTCCTATCTGAACTATCGAACTGAAATTCAACCATGTACATCTCAATTCGAAAACTATGTGCAGATTCAAGATTTGGTTCGAATCGATCCAATAGTTCCTTGGGGATTGAAATATTTTGCCGAATCGACTACTGAAATCTTCATTCCTATCAGAACTATCGATCTGAAATTCAACATGTGCATCTCAATTCGAAAACTATGTGCAGTTTCAAGATTTGGGTCGAATTGGTTCAACAGTTTTTGAGGAATTGATATCACACTTTGCCGAATAGACCACTGAAATCTCAATTCCTTTCTGCACTATCGAACTGAAATTCAACATGTGCATCTCAATTCGCAAACTATGTGCAGTTTCAAGATTTGGTTCGAATTGATCCAACAGTTTTCGAGGAATTGATATCCTACTTTGCCGAATTGACCACTGAAATCTCAATTCCTATCAGAACTATCGATCTGAAATTCAACATGTGCATCTCAATTCGAAAACTATGTGCAGTTTCAAGATTTGGTTCGAATTGATCCAACAGTTTTCGAGGAATTGATATCCCACTTTGCCGAATTGACCACTGAAATCTCAATTCCTATCTGAACTATCGAACTGAAATTCAACATGTGCATCTCAATACGAAAACTATGAGCAGTTTCAAGATTTGGTTCGAATTGATCCAATAGTTCCTTAGGAATTGAAATGATATTTTGTCGAATCGACTTCTGAAATCTCCATTCCTATTAGAACTATCGATCTGAAATTCAACATGTGCATCTCATTTCGAAAACTATGTGCAGTTTCACGATTTGGTTCGAATCGATCCAATAGTTCCTTAGGGATTGAAATGATATTTTGCCGAATCGACTACTGAAATCTTCATTCCTATCAGAACTATCGATCTGAAATTCAACATGTGCATCTCAATCCGAAAACTATGTGCAGTTTCAAGATTTGGTTCGAATTGATCCAACAGTTTTCGAGGTATTGATATCACACTTTGCCGAATTGACAACTGAAATCTCAATTTATATCTGAACTATCAAACTGAATTTCAACATGTACATCTCAATCCGAAAACTATGTGCAGTTTCAAGATTTGGTTCGAATTGATCCAACAGTTTTCGAGGAATTGATATCACACTTTGTCGAATTGACCACTGAAATCTCAATTTCTATCTGAACTATCGAACTGAAATTCAACATGTGCATCTCGATACGAAAACTATGAGCAGTTTCAAGATTTGGTTCGAATTGATCCAATAGTTCCTTAGGAATTGAAATGATATTTTGTCGAATCGACCTCTGAAATCTCCATTCCTATTAGAACTATCGATCTGAAATTCAACATGTGCATCTCATTTCGAAAACTATGTGCAGTTCCACGATTTGGTTCGAATCGATCCAATAGTTTTCGAGGAATTGATATCACACTTTGCCGAATTGACCACTGAAATCTCAATTCCTATCTGAACTATCGAACTGAAATTCAACATGTACATCTCAATCCGAAAACTATGTGCAGTTTCAAGATTTGGTTCGAATTGATCCAACAATTTTCGAGGTATTGATATCACACTTTGCCGAATTGACCACTGAAATCTCAATTTCTATCTGAACTATCGAACTGAAATTCAACATGTGCATCTCAATACGAAAACTATGAGCAGTTTCAAGATTTGGTTCGAATTGATCCAATAGTTCCTTAGGAATTGAAATGATATTTTGTCGAATCGACTTCTGAAATCTCCATTCCTATTAGAACTATCGATCTGAAATTCAACATGTGCATCTCATTTCGAAAACTATGTGCAGTTTCACGATTTGGTTCGAATCGATCCAATAGTTCCTTAGGGATTGAAATGATATTTTGCCGAATCGACTACTGAAATCTTCATTCCTATCAGAACTATCGATCTGAAATTCAACATGTGCATCTCAATTCGAAAACTATGTGCAGTTTCAAGATTTGGGTCGAATTGGTTCAAGAGTTTTTTAGGAATTAATATCACACTTTGCCGAATAGACCACTGAAATCTCAATTCCTATCTGCACTATCGAACTGAAATTCAACATGTGCATCTCAATTCGAAAACTATGTGCAGTTTCAAGATTTGGTTCGAATCGATCCAACAGTTTTCGAGGAATTGATATCACACTTTGCCGAATAGACCACTGAAATCTCAATTCCTATCTGCACTATCGAACTGAAATTCAACATGTGCATCTCAATTCGAAAACTACGTGCAGTTTCAAGATTTGGTTCGAATTGATCCAACAGTTTTCGAGGAATTGATATCACACTTTGCCGAATAGACCACTGAAATCTCAATTCCTATCTGCACTATCGAACTGAAATTCAACATGTGCATCTCAATTCGAAAACTACGTGCAGTTTCAAGATTTGGTTCGAATTGATCCAACAGTTTTCGAGGAATTGATATCACACTTTGCTGAATAGACCACTGAAATCTCAATTCCTATCTGCACTATCGAACTGAAATTCAACATGTGCATCTCAATTCGAAAACTACGTGCAGTTTCAAGATTTGGTTCGAATTGATCCAACAGTTTTCGAGGAATTGATATCACAATTTGCCGAATAGACCACTAGAATCTCAATTCCTATCTGAACTATCGAACTGAAATTCAACATGTGCATCTCAATTCGAAAACTATGTGCAGATTCAAGATTTGGTTCGAATCGATCCAATAGTTCCTTGGGGATTGAAATGATATTTTGCCGAATCGACTACTGAAATCTTTATTCCTATCAGAACTATCGATCTGAAATTCAACATGTGCATCTCAATTCGAAAACTATGTGCAGTTTCAAGATTTGGTTCGAATCGATCCAATAGTTCCTTAGGAATTGAAATGATATTTTGCCGAATCGACTACTGGAATCTTCATTCCTATCAGAACTATCGATCTGAAATTCAACATGTGCATCTCAATTCGAAAACTATATGCAGTTTCACGATTTGGGTCGAATTGGTTCAACAGTTTTTGAGGAATTGATATCACACTTCGCCGAATAGACCACTGAAATCTCAATTCCTATCTGCACTATCGAACTGAAATTCAACATGTGCATCTCAATTCGAAAACTATGTGCAGTTTCAAGATTTGGTTCGAATTGATCCAACAGTTTTCGAAGAATTGATATCACACTTTGCCGAATTGACCACTGAAATCTCAATTCGTATCTGAACTATCGAACTGAAATTCAACATGTGCATCTCAATTCGAAAACTATGTGCAGATTCAAGATTTGGTTCGAATCGATCCAATAGTTCCTTGGGGATTGAAATGATATTTTGCCGAATCGACTACTGAAATCTTTATTCCTATCAGAACTATCGATCTGAAATTCAACATGTGCATCTCAATTCGAAAACTATGTGCAGTTTCAAGATTTGGGACGAATTGGTTCAACAGTTTTTGATGAATTGATATCAAACTTTGCCGAATAGACCACTGAAATCTCAATTCCTTTCAGCACTATCGAACTGATATTCAACATGTGCATCTCAATTCGAAAACTATGTGCAGTTTCAAGATTTGGTTCGAATTGATCCAACAGTTTTCGAGGATTGATATCACACTTTGCCGAATTGACCACTGAAATCTCAATTCCTATCTGAACTATCGAACTGAAATTCAACATGTACATCTCAATCCGAAAACTATGTGCAGTTTCAAGATTTGGTTCGAATTGATCCAACAGTTTTCGAGGAATTGATATCACAATTTGCCGAATTGACCACTGAAATCTCAATTTCTATCTGAACTATCGAATTGAAATTCAACATGTGCATCTCAATACGAAAACTATGAGCAGTTTCAAGATTTGGTTCGAATTGATCCAATAGTTCCTTAGGAATTGAAATGATATTTTGTCGAATCGACTTCTGAAATCTCCATTCCTATCAGCACTATCGATCTGAAATTCAACACGTGCATCTCATTTCGAAAACTATGTGCAGTTTCACGATTTGGTTCGAATCGATCCAATAGTTCTTTAGGGATTGAAATGATATTTTGCCGAATCTGAAAACTTCATTCCTATCAGAACTATCGATCTGAAATTCAACATGTGTATCTCAATTCGAAAACTACGTGCAGTATCTCAATTCGAAAACTACGTGCAGTTTCAAGATTTGGTTCGAATTGATCCAACAGTTTTCGAGGAATTGATATCACACTTTTGCCGAATTGACAACTGAAATCTCAATTTCTATCTGAACAATCAAACTGAATTTCAACATGTGCATCTCAATTCGAAAACTATGTGCAGTTTCAAGATTTGGTTCGAATTGGTTCAACAGTTTTTGAGGAATTGATATCACACTTTGCAGAATAAACCACTGAAATCTCAATTCCTATCTGCACTATCGAACTGAAATTCAACATGTGCATCTCAATTCGAAAACTATGTGCAGTTTCAAGATTTGGTTCGAATTGATCCAACAGTTTTCGAGGAATTGATATCACACTTTGCTGAATAGACCACTGAAATCTCAATTCCTATCTGCACTATCGAACTGCAATTCAACATGTGCATCTCAATTCGAAAACTACGTGCAGTTTCAAGATTTGGTTCGAATTGATCCAACAGTTTTCGAGGAATTGATATCACACTTTGTCGAATTGACCACTGAAATCTCAATTTCTATCTGAACTATCGAACTGAAATTCAACATGTGCATCTCAATACGAAAACTATGAGCAGTTTCAAGATTTGGTTCGAATTGATCCAATAGTTCCTTAGGAATTGAAATGATATTTTGTCGAATCGACTTCTGAAATCTCCATTCCTATTAGAACTATCGATCTGAAATTCAACATGTGCATCTCATTTCGAAAACTATGTGCAGTTTCACGATTTGGTTCGAATCGATCCAATAGTTCCTTAGGGATTGAAATGATATTTTGCCGAATCGACTACTGAAATCTTCATTCCTATCAGAACTATCGATCTGAAATTCAACATGTGCATCTCAATTCGAAAACTATGTGCAGTTTCAAGATTTGGGTCGAATTGGTTCAACAGTTTTTGAGGAATTGATATCACACTTTGCCGAATAGACCACTGAAATCTCAATTCCTATCTGCACTATCGAACTGAAATTCAACATGTGCATCTCAATTCGAAAACTATGTGCAGTTTCAAGATTTGGTTCGAATCGATCCAACAGTTTTCGAGGAATTGATATCACACTTTGCCGAATAGACCACTGAAATCTCAATTCCTATCTGCACTATCGAACTGAAATTCAACATGTGCATCTCAATTCGAAAACTACGTGCAGTTTCAAGATTTGGTTCGAATTGATCCAACAGTTTTCGAGGAATTGATATCACACTTTGCCGAATTGACAACTGAAATCTCAATTTCTATCTGAACTATCAAACTGAATTTCAACATGTGCATCTCAATTCGAAAACTATGTGCAGTTTCAAGATTTGGTTCGAATTGGTTCAACAGTTTTTGAGGAATTGATATTACACTTTGCCGAATAGACCACTGAAATCTCAATTCCTATCTGCACTATCGAACTGAAATTCAACATGTGCATCTCAATTCGAAAACTATGTGCAGTTTCAAGATTTGGTTCGAATTGATCCAACAGTTTTCGAGGAATTGATATCACACTTTGCTGAAATGACCACTGAAATCTCAATTCCTATCTGCACTATCGAACTGAAATTCAACATGTGCATCTCAATTCGAAAACTATGTGCAGTTTCAAGATTTGGTTCGAATTGATCCAACAGTTTTCGAGGAATTGATATCACACTTTGCAGAATTGACAACTGAAATCTCAATTTCTATCTGAACTATCAAACTGAATTTCAACATGTGCATCTCAATTCGAAAACTATGTGCAGTTTCAAGATTTGGTTCGAATTGATCCAACAGTTTTCGAGGAATTGATATCACACTTTGCTGAATAGACCACTGAAATCTCAATTCCTATCTGCACTATCGAACTGATATTCAACATGTGCATCTCAATTCGAAAACTATGTGCAGTTTCAAGATTTGGTTCGAATTGATCCAACAGTTTTCGAGGAATTGATATCACACTTTGCTGAATAGACCACTGAAATCTCAATTCCTATCTGCACTATCGAACTGAAATTCAACATGTGCATCTCAATTCGAAAACTATGTGCAGTTTCAAGATTTGGTTCGAATCGATCCAATAGTTCCTTAGGAATTGAAATGATATTTTGTCGAATCGACTTCTGAAATCTCCATTCCTATTAGAACTATCGATCTGAAATTCAACAAGTGCATCTCATTTCGAAAACTATGTGCAGTTTCACGATTTGGTTCGAATCGATCCAATAGTTCCTTAGGGATTGAAATGATATTTTGCCGAATCGACTACTGGAATCTTCATTCCTATCAGAACTATCGATCTGAAATTCAACATGTGCATCTCAATTCGAAAACTACGTGCAGTTTCAAGATTTGGTTCGAATTGATCCAACAGTTTTCGAGGAATTGATATCACACTTTGCCGAATTGACCACTGAAATCTCAATTTCTATCTGAACTATCGAACTGAAATTCAACATGTGCATCTCAATACGAAAACTATGAGCAGATTCAAGATTTGGTTCGAATTGATCCAATAGTTCCTTAGGAATTGAAATGATATTTTGTCGAATCGACTTCTGGAATCTCCATTCCTATTAGAACTATCGATCTGAAATTCAACATGTGCATCTCATTTCGAAAACAATGTGCAGTTTCACGATTTGGTTCGAATCGATCCAATAGTTCCTTAGGGATTGAAATGATATTTTGCCGAATCGACTACTGAAATCTTCATTCCTATCAGAACTATCATTTCATCGACCTAGATGTTCGGTCTTGACGAATTATTAACTGACTCCATCTTTTTGGGAATTTTTCGAAGGTCAGCTTTCGAGATGCTTAACTCCCATAAAAATCATCGTAGATCAACAAGTAATACATACTTCAAAAAAGCAGCTCTCATAGTTATAAATCTCGAAATTTCATCGACATAGGTGCAACCGTTTGGTCTTGACGAATTTTTAAGTGATCCCATCTTTTTTGGAAATTTTCGAAATCAACTTTTGACACGCTTATCTCCTAGAAAAATCGCAGATCCGAATATTATACATATTCTAAAAAAGCAACTCTTCTAGTGACAAATCTCGAAATTTCATCGACGTAGATGCAACCGTTTGGTCTTGACGAATTTTTAAGTGACCCCATCTTTTTGGGAATTTTTCTAAGGTCAGCTTTCGAGATGCTTAACTCCCAGAAAAATCATCGCAGATCTACAAGTAATAAATACTTCAAAAAAGCAGCTCTCATAGTTATAAATCTCGAAATTTCATCGACGTAGTTGCAACCGTTTGGTCTTGACGAATTTTTAAGTGACGCCATCTTTTTTAGAAATTTTCGAAATCAACTTTTGACACGCGTATCCCTCAAAAAAATCATCGTAGAGTTGAAAGTGGTACATATTCTAAAAGAGCAACTCCTTTAGAACAACCTTTGAAACAATCGCGGTTTATTTGTTTGTTCAGACCACCCTGTATCCAAAAACACGCACCAAATACTCCACCAGAAAAAACTCAGTCGATTCGTATAATTCGCCAATCGAATTGCAACCTAACAATCTTTTTCCATACAGATCTATCAATCTATCGAACGTTCACCAGAACGCATTGGTAGAATTGGTGATAAAAATCGGTAGTCGTTAGGAAATTCATGCGTAGAATGTATTCGTATGTGTGTGATCGAATCAGGGCACGTCTTTTGACCTTAAGAACCTACTGTTAAAACATTTGCATGAGTCAAAGACTCACCCTGTATATTGGTAACACTCGCAAAAACTGTAATTAACGCAAGGGGTGGAAATACCAAGTATTAAATCATTCATCAGCATTTCAGTATTTTGAAAATTGTTCATTTCTCTTCTTTCACATAAGATTCGGTGAAATCCTGAATTTTTCTTCCATTTAATGTGTCTTGTTTCGTTCAAAACCTTCCCGAGAGAACTTAAAAAATAAGTTATAAATAAAGTCAATGTACAGTTAACTTTCATTAGAATTGGGATTTTCAGGATGTGCATTAATTTTTTACGCAGTGTATTTTAACGATGAATTTATTAACAGAAAAAAAGCATTCTTTAAATCGATATATACATTAATATAAACACAATTATTATTTACAATCCTCTCATATGGGACTTTGGTCGAATAATTGGTAAACCGATTGTGGTGAAATCCTTCCTTTCTGAATATATATCTTTAATTCTCCTGACTGTAAGCTCCCAGGTTTCCAAAACCTCGTCGAAGAAGGCTGATCGTGGTTCGCCAACCATCGCTGTAGAAGGATCAAGAGACGAGATAAGCGTCGGCCACTCAGTATTTGGAAAGGTGTAAATGGGAATCTCCCATCAAATCTGACGGAGTTCTCGAAATGAATTAAATCCTTATCGAGACGATGCCACAGACATCTCAGCTCATCGTCAGAGTAGATATCCTGATGGATCTTCTCAGGAATAGGAATTTCATTCAGTGTATGGATGAAGGCGTATTTCATGATCAATAATTTCATTTTCGAATTTCCTCTCTTGATGGCCAGCTCGAACGGATTCAAATTCTGCTTGTTCAGCATGTCCAATCTTGCCCCGTGTCGCAGAAGACAAGCTGCCATTGGCAGGTTCCCATAGGAGACTGCTTTGTGCAAAGGCGTCTCGCTGGCCATGTTTATCGCGTTTACGTCTATGCCACGTTCTGTGAGGATATATGTTGCTTCTTTGTAAATCTCCGGTTTCACATTCGTCAGCATCGCTAGGCAATGCAGACAATTGTTCAGTTTGAAATCGGTGTTGCTGGCATCGCTGGTGTTATCTAGAAGTAGCCTGATCAATTCAGGACTAGGCCATTTTTTAGCCATCAGCAGCAGCAGGGTGTTCCCCCTTATATCAATGGCATTTAAGTCGACGTTATATTTGAGAAGTTCTTCAATGCATTCTTTTCTCTTTTCACTGCTATCATTCACCATGTGGATAGGCTTGGAACCGTCGCATGTTTCTGCTTCAACATTGGCACCATTAGTCACCAGGGTTTCAACCAGATGGAGATGCCTAAATTGTATAGCCAGGTGGAGGGGGGTAACCTTTTTCGAGTCAGTGGCATTGACATTAGCTCCTTTTCGTAATAAAAACAGGACTTTCTCCAAATTTCCCGTTTCGACAGCCACATGAAGATCGGTTTTCTGAGGATCCTCAATATTTTCTTTTGGAATATTGATGGTCTGTAAAGAATTTAAGAGAAATTAGGCGATTGTTATGAAGTTAATACTTATATATCAGGTTTTGTGAACAACAACTGAAATCTCAATTTCTATCTGAACTATCAAACTGAATTTCAACATGTGCATCTCAATTCGAAAACTATGTGCAGTTTCAAGATTTGGTTCGAATTGGTTCAACAGTTTTTGAGGAATTGATATCACACTTTGCCGAATAGAATACTGAAATCTCAATTCCTATCTGCACTATCGAACTGAAATTCAACATGTGCATCTCAATTCGAAAACTATGTGCAGTTTCAACATTTGGTTCGAATTGATCCAACAGTTTTCGAGGAATTGATATCACACTTTGCTGAATGGACCACTGAAATCTCAATTCCTATCTGCACTATCGAACTGAAATTCAACATGTGCATCTCAATTCGAAAACTACGTGCAGTTTCAAGATTTGGTTCGAATTGATCCAACAGTTTTCGAGGAATTGATATCACACTTTGTCGAATTGACCACTGAAATCTCAATTTCTATCTGAACTATCGAACTGAAATTCAACATGTGCATCTCAATTCGAAAACTATGTGCAGTTTCAAGATTTGGTTCGAATTGGTTCAACAGTTTTTGAGGAATTGATATCACACTTTGCCGAATAGACCACTGAAATCTCAATTCCTATCTGCACTATCGAACTGAAATTCAACATTTGCATCTCAATTCGAAAACTATGTGCAGTTTCAAGATTTGGTTCGAATCGATCCAACAGTTTTCGAGGAATTGATATCACACTTTGCCGAATAGACCACTGAAATCTCAATTCCTATCTGCACTATCGAACTGAAATTCAACATGTGCATCTCAATTCGAAAACTACGTGCAGTTTCAAGATTTGGTTCGAATTGATCCAACAGTTTTCGAGGAATTGATATCACACTTTGCCGAATTGACAACAGAAATCTCAATTTCTATCTGAACTATCAAACTGAATTTCAACATGTGCATCTCAATTCGAAAACTATGTGCAGTTTCAAGATTTGGTTCGAATTGGTTCAACAGTTTTTGAGGAATTGATATCACACTTTGCCGAATAGACCACTGAAATCTCAATTCCTATCTGCACTATCGAACTGAAATTCAACATGTGCATCTCAATTCGAAAACTATGTGCAGTTTCAAGATTTGGTTCGAATTGATCCAACAGTTTTCGAGGTATTGATATCACACTTTGCCGAATTGACAACTGAAATCTCAATTTCTATCTGAACTATCAAACTGAATTTCAACATGTGCATCTCAATTCGAAAACTATGTGCAGTTTCAAGATTTGGTTCGAATTGATCCAACAGTTTTCGAGGAATGGATATCACACTTTGCTGAATAGACCACTGAAATCTCAATTCCTATCTGCACTATCGAACTGAAATTCAACATGTGCATCTCAATTCGAAAACTACGTGCAGTTTCAAGATTTGGTTCGAATTGATCCAACAGTTTTCGAGGAATTGATATCACACTTCGCTGAATAGACCACTGAAATCTCAATTCCTATCTGCACTATCGAACTGAAATTCAACATGTGCATCTCATTTCGAAAACAATGTGCAGTTTCACGATTTGGTTCGAATCGATCCAATAGTTCCTTAGGGATTGAAATGATATTTTGCCGAATCGACTACTGAAATCTTCATTCCTATCAGAACTATCGATCTGAAATTCAACATGTGCATCTCAATTCGAAAACTACGTGCAGTTTCAAGATTTGGTTCGAATTGATCCAACAGTTTTCGAGGAATTGATATCACACTTTGCCGAATTGACCACTGAAATCTCAATTGATATCTGAACTATCGAACTGAAATTCAACATGTACATCTCAATCCGAAAACTATGTGCAGTTTCAAGATTTGGTTCGAATTGATCCAACAGTTTTCGAGGAATTGATATCACAATTTGCCGAATAGACCACTAGAATCTCAATTCCTATCTGAACTATCGAACTGAAATTCAACATGTGCATCTCAATTCGAAAACTATGTGCAGTTTCAAGATTTGGTTCGAATCGATCCAATAGTTCCTTAGGAATTGAAATGATATTTTGCCGAATCGACTACTGGAATCTTCATTCCTATCAGAACTATCGATCTGAAATTCAACATGTGCATCTCAATTCGAAAACTATATGCAGTTTCACGATTTGGGTCGAATCGATCCAATAGTTTTCGAGGAATTGATATCACACTTTGCCGAATTGACCACTGAAATCTCAATTCCTATCTGAACTATCGAACTGAAATTCAACATGTACATCTCAATCCGAAAACTATGTGCAGTTTCAAGATTTGGTTCGAATTGATCCAACAGTTTTCGAGGTATTGATATCACACTTTGCCGAATTGACAACTGAAATCTCAATTTCTATCTGAACTATCAAACTGAATTTCAACATGTGCATCTCAATTCGAAAACTACGTGCAGTTTCAAGATTTGGTTCGAATTGATCCAACAGTTTTCGAGGAATTGATATCACACTTTGTCGAATTGACCACTGAAATCTCAATTTCTATCTGAACTATCGAACTGAAATTCAACATGTGCATCTCAATTCGAAAACTATGTACAGTTTCAAGATTTGGTTCGAATTGGTTCAACAGTTTTTGAGGAATTGATATCACACTTTGCCGAATAGACCACTGAAATCTCAATTCCTATCTGAACTATCGAACTGAAATTCAACATGTGCATCTCAATTCGAAAACTATGTGCAGTTTCAAGATTTGGTTCGAATCGATCCAA
This sequence comes from Coccinella septempunctata, assembly GCF_907165205.1. Lineage (NCBI taxonomy): Eukaryota > Metazoa > Arthropoda > Insecta > Coleoptera > Coccinellidae > Coccinella > Coccinella septempunctata. Next base: position 9,492,102 of record NC_058196.1, read on the forward strand.
CAGTTTTCGAGGAATTGATATCACACTTTTCCGAATAGACCACTGAAATCTCAATTCCTATCTGCACTATCGAACTGAAATTCAACATGTGCATCTCAATTCGAAAACTACGTGCAGTTTCAAGATTTGGTTCGAATTGATCCAACAGTTTTCGAGGAATTGATATCACACTTTTGCCGAATTGACAACTGAAATCTCAATTTCTATCTGCACTATCGAACTGAAATTCAACATGTGCATCTCAATTCGAAAACTACGTGCAGTTTCAAGATTTGGTTCGAATTGATCCAACAGTTTTCGAGGAATTGATATCACACTTTGTCGAATTGACCACTGAAATCTCAATTTCTATCTGAACTATCGAACTGAAATTCAACATGTGCATCTCAATTCGAAAACTATGTACAGTTTCAAGATTTGGTTCGGATTGGTTCAACAGTTTTTGAGGAATTGATATCACACTTTGCCGAATAGACCACTGAAATCTCAATTCCTATCTGAACTATCAAACTGAATTTCAACATGTGCATCTCAATTCGAAAACTATGTGCAGTTTCAAGATTTGGTTCGAATTGGTTCAACAGTTTTTGAGGAATTGATATCACACTTTGCCGAATAGACCACTGAAATCTCAATTCCTATCTGCACTATCGAACTGAAATTCAACATGTGCATCTCAATTCGAAAACTATGTGCAGTTTCAAGATTTGGTTCGAGTTGATCCAACAGTTTTCGAGGAATTGATATCACACTTTGCTGAATAGACCACTGAAATCTCAATTCCTATCTGCACTATCGAACTGAAATTCAACATGTGCATCTCAATTCGAAAACTACGTGCAGTTTCAAGATTTGGTTCGAATTGATCCAACAGTTTTCGAGGAATTGATATCACACTTTGTCGAATTGACCACTGAAATCTCAATTTCTATCTGAACTATCGAACTGAAATTCAACATGTGCATCTCAATACGAAAACTATGAGCAGGTTCAAGATTTGGTTCGAATTGATCCAATAGTTCCTTAGGAATTGAAATGATATTTTGTCGAATCGACTTCTGAAATCTCCATTCCTATTAGAACTATCGATCTGAAATTCAACATGTGCATCTCATTTCGAAAACTATGTGCAGTTTCACGATTTGGTTCGAATCGATCCAATAGTTCCTTAGGGATTGAAATGATATTTTGCCGAATCGACTACTGAAATCTTCATTCCTATCAGAACTATTGATCTGAAATTCAACATGTGCATCTCAATTCGAAAACTATGTGCAGTTTCAAGATTTGGGTCGAATTGGTTCAACAGTTTTTGAGGAATTGATATCAAACTTTGCCGAATAGACCACTGAAATCTCAATTCCTATCTGCACTATCGAACTGAAATTCAACATGTGCATCTCAATTCGAAAACTATGTGCAGTTTCAAGATTTGGTTCGAATCGATCCAACAGTTTTCGAGGAATTGATATCACACTTTGCCGAATAGACCACTGAAAGGTAGTTTGAGATTTTGAAAGGGGGCAGAAATTTCGGTGGTCATCTTACGGTTCTCAGAAAAAAATTACGTACCTAGCCATTCCTACGAGTATATAAATGAACGTAAATGGGTGTCTTTGTACAGTTGTGCTTCGTTTTTCAATCGTGTCAGTACAGTTAAAATTTTTAATCTACAGTGTGTTTAAAACCTGAAATATGTCGCGAAGAGAGAATAAAACAAGACACCACAATTCTCGCAAAATGGTAAGTGCATAAAAGTTTTCTGTAAAGAGATTTGCAATGATTCTTGAAAATTCTTGTATACGCGGAATCTTTGATTCGTACAAACATTTTAACAGTATATTCTTGAGGTCAAAAAAAACATTTTTTTCCTGAACCATTTTTTCCGAATCGGCTCGGTTTAAAAGATACAGGCTGATAAAAAAAATTTTCTCTCACTAAAGGTTTTATCGAATGAAATGAATTTCGCAAAATAGTTTATCATTTATTTGATGAATCTTTTTTAAACACAAAATATCACCTACATCTCCAGTTTTTCCATTATGACCATTACGTACCATGAACTGATTTGACTGATTGCAATTCTGTTTGAAAGAACCATATATGTGTAGTGTCAAAGATTCTGCTTTTATTCTGAAGGGAATCTTGTTTCTCTATGGCTCATTATGAAAACTTAAAATGGCTATATCTTTTTATCAGGGCTGAATCGAAAAAAATGCTATAAAAAAATGTTTCTTTTCACCTCGATAATATATTGTTTAAATATTTGTAAGAGTCACAGATTCATCCTGTATAGACCGACTGAATTTTTGTTGTTCACAAAACCTGATATATAAGTATTAACTTCATAGCAATCGCCTAATTTCTCTTAAATTCTTTACAGACCATCAATATTCCAAAAGAAAATATTGAGGATCCTCAGAAAACCGATCTTCATGTGGCTGTCGAAACGGGAAATTTGGAGAAAGTCCTGTTTTTATTACGAAAAGGAGCTAATGTCAATGCCACCGACTCGAAAAAGGTTACCCCCCTCCACCTGGCTATACAATTTAGGCATCTCCATCTGGTTGAAACCCTGGTGACTAATGGTGCCAATGTTGAAGCAGAAACATGCGACGGTTCCAAGCCTATCCACATGGTGAATGATAGCAGTGAAAAGAGAAAAGAATGCATTGAAGAACTTCTCAAATATAACGTCAACTTAGATGCCATTGATATAAGGGGGAACACCCTGCTGCTGCTGATGGCTAAAAAATGGCCTAGTCCTGAATTGATCAGGCTACTTCTAGATAACACCAGCGATGCCAGCAACACCGATTTCAAACTGAACAATTGTCTGCATTGCCTAGCGATGCTGACGAATGTGAAACCGGAGATTTACAAAGAAGCAACATATATCCTCACAGAACGTGGCATAGACGTAAACGCGATAAACATGGCCAGCGAGAGGCCTTTGCACAAAGCAGTCTCCTATGGGAACCTGCCAATGGCAGCTTGTCTTCTGCGACATGGGGCAAGATTGGACATGCTGAACAAGCAGAATTTGAATCCGTTCGAGCTGGCCATCAAGAGAGGAAATTCGAAAATGAAATTATTGATCATGAAATACGCCTTCATCCATACACTGAATGGAATTCCTATTCCTGAGAAGATCCATCAGGATATCTACTCTGACGATGAGCTGAGATGTCTGTGGCATCGTCTCGATAAGGATTTAATTCATTTCGAGAACTCCGTCAGATTTGATGGGAGATTCCCATTTACACCTTTCCAAATACTGAGTGGCCGAGTTTATATGTATCCGACGCTTATCTCGTCTCTTGATCCTTCTACAGCGATGGTTGGCGAACCACGATCAGCCTTCTTCGACGAGGTTTTGGAAACCTGGGAGCTTACAGTCAGGAGAATTAAAGATATATATTCAGAAAGGAAGGATTTCACCACAATCGGTTTACCAATTATTCGACCAAAGTCCCATATGAGAGGATTGTAAATAATAATTGGTTTATATTAATGTATATATCGATTCAAAGAATGCTTTTTTTCTGTTAATAAATTCATCGTTAAAATACACTGCGTAAAAAATTAATGCACATCCTGAAAATCCCAATTCTAATGAAAGTTAACTGTACATTGACTTTATTTATAACTTATTTTTCAAGTTCTCTCGGGAAGGTTTTGAACGAAACAACACACATTAAATGGAAGAAAAATTCAGGATTTCACCGAATCTTATGTGAAAGAAGAGAAATGAACAATTTTCAAAATACTGAAATGCTGATGAGAGATTTAATACTTGGTATTTCCACCGTTTGCGTTAATTACAGTTTTTGCGAGTGTTACCAATATACAGGGTGAGTCTTTGACTCAAGCAAATGTTTTAACAGTAGGTTCTTAAGGTCAAAAGACGTGCCCTGATTCGATCATTACCTTTTTCTGCCAATCCTGCTCCTGTATCCGATGATGAAACAGACCCCGGACAAGATACCAGCGAGGACACTTACCCCTAAACCGGTACCGACAGTCAAACCGAGGGTGTCGGAAGGCATTTCGCCAATTTCGAACGTGTGCCAATCGACCACATTAACTACATACATGGCCACATATCACCGGCAGGCTGAAAATCCGAGAAAGCTTTCTCGAAGACCATAACTCCGAACGGGCACGACGGGTCATATGAGTTTTAGAGGTAAACGCACACAATATGAGGATACGACAATTAGCTGCTGACAAACAAATAGATGTATCTCGTGGAAACGTACATCGCCCGGCCTTGTGAAGGTAAGTAGAGTCCGTCCGTTTTTGACGATGTCTTGAAGCAAGACAGTGAAAGGTGGAGTGGAAGGAACGGATGAGAGATTGAATTCTGTGAGGATATCCGAAGATTTGTGGCTGTTATCAGCTTGGTCGCCTGCCGATACTGCCTTTGAGTTTCCTTTTCGATGGAAGCTACCTTGACGTCTATTTTTAACCGGAGGAAAATGTTATACCTTGTAGGTTATCACGAGTGCAGCTTATCGAAAATGTGTTTATATTCATTATTATTTCATAAGACCAACTTAGGATGACCTGAAGGAAGAATTACAATAAGGAAAAAAGGATTGAAACATTTCGATAAGAATTAAGGGTTCATATTTTTCAAAGTGTGTTAGAACGTTTCAGGGTAAAAATGTTAGGAGCAAAGTCAGGGTTTTTTGCTTGTTCAAAGTCAAAACCCCATCCAGATACTGCGCTGTTTGATCCCTTCAAAAATCCCAATATTTATAAAATTACGGATCCAATCAAGTTAAAAATACAGGATACCTAATTACAAATGCCCTCTCCTTGCATGTCACTGTGCATTTAGAAAGTTTCGCACAACAGTTCCATAAATATATTTCTGATAAAAATTCTCGGAATAATTTCAATTTAAGAAAAACATTCCTTATTGCCCCCTTCCTAATCTCAATTCAAATTAACCGAAAAGTTAAGTCCCATCCCAAAATTATTACAGGGCCGTTATACCCAGTTTCGCACAACAGTTCCATAAATAGATTTCTGATAAAAATTCTCGGAATAATTTCAATTTAAGAAAAACATTCCTTATTGCCCCCTTCCTAATCTCAATTCAAATTAACCGAAAAGTTAAGTCCCATCCCAAAATTATTACAGGGCCGTTATACCCAGTTTCGCACAACAGTTCCATAAATATATTTGTGATAAAAATTCTCGGAATAATTTCAATTCAAGAAAAACATTCCTTAATGCCCCCTTCCTAATCTCAATTCAAATTAACCGAAAAGTTAAGTCCCATCCAAAAATTATTACAGGGTCGTTATCCCCAATTGGCAAATAAACATTAACTGTCATTTGTCAGGTAGTTTGAGATTTTGAAAGGGGGCAGAAATTTCGGTGGTCATCTTACGGTTCTCAGAAAAAAATTACGTACCTAGCCATTCCTACGAGTATATAAATGAACGTAAATGGGTTGTAACGCGCGTTTCTCGGAGAAGCCTTAATCTCGAGCGCCAGCTATTCTTTTCAATAGGAAGAATAGCAAACCTACCAGAGTAGCTGCTAGCCAGAGACAGAGCTCGGTGTTGTCTAGGGTAGTAGCGACAACGAAGAAGTCAAAATCGAACTATGTAAAAGTTTATTCACAACTTCGGAAACTAATTATATGTACAAGGGAGATATGTGTGATATAAAATATGAGTGATTCTATCAGTGAAAATACATTCGGGAAATCTTATCCGGTCACGAGCACTTTATGAAATTTATACCGGGTGTAGTGAAAAATTAACGGTTCAATAAAAATGCGCCAACCAGAACTGACGAATGCTAAGGACTTGCTATACGGTATCGGTGTGTAGTTGTATTTCTCCGGGAATGAAACACAATAAGGGCGGGTCTGTTCGAGACTTTTATTCGTTGCCCCAAGGATTATAGCACGCCATGATTGACAGCGAAGAAAATGTCTATTTTTAACGCAACTACGGGATCTCACTGACTACGTGCGGTATCTCTTATTCTCTGCCCCAAGGGTTATAGCACACCATGATTGACAGAAAAGAAGAGATTTCGGATTTAACACTTATGACGCGGAACGCGGACAGGGTAAAGAACGATAAAATACAACAGGAAACGATACAGTACAGCAGTGTCAAAGTTAAAGAAGTAACGGCGTAGGTCTAACAAAGAAACTGAACGGTACAGACGGGGACCTACCTCCTTTGTTTCAAGCACTCGAAACTCAAAGGATTTAAAAGAAGAAAAACTAAAAAATTAACTCTAAGCACTGATGCAAATAACACAAAATGACTATTCTTCAACGGCGAAAGAATACCGAAAATTAAATGAATTTATAACAGAAGTCACTACGTTAGCAAGCGAAAAATCGAAAACACCGAAGCGAGAGGAAAGCACTGAAGTAAAATTCAAAAGTCACCCGAAGAACTGAAGTAACAGTCGAAAAAGTGGAAAAGTTGAAAAGTAAAGTGACCGTCGCGGGGGGAAAACTTGCTTTTATAGGCATATCCCCTCTCACGGTAAAAATCTGAAAATTCCAGAATGCGACAAGAATGAAAAACGTCGTCAGCTCCGGTTTATCGCATATCAACAGATGAAAAACGTCGAAATCTTCAGCGGCATGTAAGAAAAACAACGTGAAATACAGATAAGCGGTTTTTTACATTTACTCTGACTGTCGGAATGAACGTACGGAATATTCGAGAATTAAAATATTTTCAAAGACGGAAATTTAAAACGAAAAAAATGCACTAAGATTAACTCCAATTTTCCTCAGAAAACTGGGGTTCATTACACCCCCTCCATCTCGGAAGAAATTAACTTACGATGAAATAGTGAGCTTAATTTCACGACTCTATCTACCCCTAGTACCTTACTTTCGCGCGCGCCACCTATACTCGTGACCAGTTTACAATAGCTGTATTCGATAGTACTTATCTTCTCTATGGTTGGAATGATAGTTCCAATGCGCACGCAGAAACGTCAGCGTCAGTCATTTCGGCGCAGGTCTCCGCCATCTTGTCAAAGAACTTTGTTCAGCGTTCCGTGGATAAATGGTGTATAACAGTGGAAAATCCTCCCTCTCTATGTGGAAATTCATCTTCATCGCTGGTCGGAAGCGTGCCATGCTTCATCCCTCCGGTGAGTACCTAATTTAACTGTGTTTGGCGGGTGTTTGAATTCCATCGTGGTTTTGTAGGTTACCCAGGATTCGTGGGAGCTGCAACAGGTGGAAAGCCTCCAACAGCTCGACGTGGGGGCTCAATGGGCTGGTATGACCCGGCTGTACGGACGTTGAGACTCTCGGATCCGGTATGAGACTTGCAGGTGGGTAATTTCTAACAATAACTCTCCGATCTTCATCGTTCCTCGTGGTTCACTTTTCTTCCTGGAGCGGTTTTTCTCTGTATTCCGCTTTCAGGTAGACGGTGTTTTCTTCAGGTAAACAGTGTTAAATTGATGGTACAATAATTTCGATTCGGTTCAGGACAGAAATTGGTTAGATCTATTGGATTAATAGACGGATATACTCAGTTGCAAGGTGAAACAGTATCCTTTATTGGTATTCCTTACATAAATAACAGATTTTTCGGACAGTTTTAACAGGTTTGATTTATAATTGCATGTTGAACGGATGAAAATCTGTAGATACGGTATTTCGGTCAACGGTGGTGCCTGTACGGAATTTGAACGGAATTGTTACGGTGTAATCGGTTATAAATATGCTTAATAACGGGCTTCAGATTTACGAGATTTCTTCTTACAGGTGGCCTTGGTTTCTTGGACAGGTACAGAGGGCCAAGTCCCTACTGGCTAACATGCGGAACTTGTTCAACTTCTTCCGGGGTGGTTCTATCTGCTGATTCTTGGAGATAGACTGTCTGGATGCACTGGTTCTGGTTGATCGAGCAACTACAGTTATTCAGATAAACAGGTAAACGGAAAATAATAATATAATCGGTAACGAAAAAAATATATATATTCGGTAACGGAAAAATAACGGATTTCCTCCTTTCAGAGGTTATTTCTATAGAACGGTTAACGGATCATGACAATAATATATATTATGCATGAAATGGTTTTAAATCTTTAATATTTATATTAGTGATTTTTCTACCCTCTGTATCTTTCAGGTCATAGACGACAGGTGAAACGACTTTAACAACGGTGAACGGACCGGAAAACTTCGGAGCCAACTTGGCGGCGAAACTGTCAACGGCAGAGGATAAAGGACGGTCCCGGCGTAGAACTTTATCTCCCACATGGTATCGGATTTCTCTTCGTCGAAGATTGTAGTGGTGAGCCTGTTGCTGGAAAGCACGGTACAGTTTAGTACGGACGAACTCATAAGCCTCCTGGAGATGTTTGATCTGTTGAGTACGGTAAGTCATGTCTCTATTTTCTTCTTCTGTACGGTTGGATTCTCCGTTCATTTCATTATTGTGGGGGTTTGTCGAATAAATCGCCCTCGGGACTTCTAGTTCCCTTCCATAATTTAAAAATGCCGGTGTAAATCCAGTAGACTCCTGTTTAGCGGTGTTGATGGCAAACGTTAACTCTCCTATCTTTTCATCCCAGGTTCGTTGATCGGTTTCACAAAACTGTGCTATCATTGTCTTTAGGGTACGGTTAGCTCTTTCTACAGGGTTGCACTGAGGAGTATACGGTGGTGTCAAACGGTGAGCGATGTTCAGCTCTCGGAGACTGTTCTTGAATAGTCTGCTGTCAAATTGTACTCCATTGTCGGATATTACTAGTTTTGGGCAACCGTATTTCAGTATGACTTGTTCGTAGAGGGCCGAATAAACAGTTTTGGCGGTGGCTTTCCGCAACGGACGACACTCTACCCACTTTGTGAACCGGTCTTGCATTACCACGATGTAGGAGTTTCCCTTTTTTGACCGTGGCAATGGTCCAACTATGTCCGTGGATACTTCTTTGAACGGCGCATCCGCCATTCGGTGTGGTTGCATCTTACCAGGGGTTTTCTGTTGCGAAACTTTGTACTTTTGGCACGATGTGCAGTTCCTCACGTATTTCGCAATGTCTCTAAACATCCCTGGCCAGTAGTAGTTTCTGGCTATCCGTGCAATCGTTTTGGCAATCCCCATGTGACCTGCTAGTTCTGAGTCGTGGTTTTCCTTCAGTACTTCGGTTCGCTGTTCGGTCGGTACACAGAGTTTCCAGGTTTGGTCGGTTCCATCTTCTGTGAAGTCGGATGAGTTCCAGAAATGTCGTAACAGTTTTCCATCTTCAACGGCGTAGTCAGGAAAATTTGCTGGGTCTTTTTCCACCTCCTGTAACTTCTTGTTGTACCATTTGCAGTGGGTTGTTTCCATTTCGGCCAGGTATACGGAATCTACGGACGGTAGCGATTTAGGTGACGGGCTGTCCGCAGGTGTTTTCAGGTATTTTCTCCGGTCCTGCACCTCAACAGCTTCTTGAATTTTCGGTGTTGGTTTGGCAATCAGTCGACCTTCCAGGTAACAGTCCGCGGTACTGAGGTTAATGGAAAAATTGAACCTTCCTAATACGTCCATTCCTAGAATGAGGTCAACTGGTAAATCAGGCACCAACAGAAATTTTACGTCGGTCAAGGAATAATCAGCCAGGTGAACAGCGGTAGTGTAGAGTTTGGGTGTTGTCGTGGGTTGACCATTTGCAACCACCACGAAACCATTCTCAACATGTTGTCCGGTGATTCCCTTGCTTTCACATTGTTTTGCAACTTTCCTACTTACGAAACTCTTCGTGGCTCCAGTGTCAATTAATGCTTTGTAGTGCTTTCCGGCTATCTTAACTTCGACAAGCGGTCGGTTATCATTCCAGGCGGTCGATGTTATGGGAGTCAGTGTGTCGGGAGATATGGTCGACTCCTTCTCCATACCTCCGTCTAGTTTTCCGGACGGCAGGGACAATCTCGTGAGAGAATGTTCTCCCTCTGGCATCGAGAACAGAATATTTTCGGTGGCCTGCGACATTCTCGACGCATGTGGCCATATCCACCACATCGGAAACACTGTGTCTGGAAGGACACTCTCCTCCCTGATGATGATTGGATCCGGTCAGCGTGGTTATTTTCGGCTCGACGGCGGGGTGGCGGTGTTGAAGTTCCGGATCAATTCCTCAAAAACTGTTGAACCAATTCGAACCAAATCTTGAAACTGCACATAGTTTTCGAATTGAGATGCACATGTTGAAATTCAGTTTGATAGTTCAGATAGAAATTGAGATTTCAGTTGTCAATTCGGCAAAAGTGTGATATCAATTCCTCGAAAACTGTTGGATCAATTCGAACCAAATCTTGAAACTGCACGTAGTTTTCGAATTGAGATACTGCACGTAGTTTTCGAATTGAGATACACATGTTGAATTTCAGATCGATAGTTCTGATAGGAATGAAGTTTTCAGTAGTCGATTCGGCAAAATATCATTTCAATCCCCAAGGAACTATTGGATCGATTCGAACCAAATCTTGAATCTGCACATAGTTTTCGAATTGAGATGCACATGTTGAATTTCAGTTCGATAGTTCAGATACGAATTGAGATTTCAGTGGTCAATTCGGCAAAGTGTGATATCAATTCCTCGAAAACTGTTAGATCAATTCGAACCAAATCTTGAAACTGCACATAGTTTTCGAATTGAGATGCACATGTTGAATTTCAGTTCGATAGTGCAGATAGGAATTGAGATTTCAGTGGTCTATTCGGCAAAGTGTGATATCAATTCCTGAAAAACTGTTGAACCAATTCGACCCAAATCGTGAAACTGCATATAGTTTTCGAATTGAGATGCACATGTTGAATTTCAGATCGATAGTTCTGATAGGAATGAAGATTCCAGTAGTCGATTCGGCAAAATATCATTTCAATTCCTAAGGAACTATTGGATCGATTCGAACCAAATCTTGAAACTGCACATAGTTTTCGAATTGAGATGCACATGTTGAATTTCAGTTCGATAGTTCAGATAGGAATTGAGATTCTAGTGGTCTATTCGGCAAATTGTGATATCAATTCCTCGAAAACTGTTGGATCAATTCGAACCAAATCTTGAAACTGCACGTAGTTTTCGAATTGAGATGCACATGTTGAATTTCAGTTCGATAGTGCAGATAGGAATTGAGATTTCAGTGGTCTATTCAGCAAAGTGTGATATCCATTCCTCGAAAACTGTTGGATCAATTCGAACCAAATCTTGAAACTGCACATAGTTTTCGAATTGAGATGCACATGTTGAATTTCAGTTCGATAGTGCAGATAGGAATTGAGATTTCAGTGGTCTATTCGGCAAAGTGTGATATCAATTCCTCAAAAACTGTTGAACCAATTCGAACCAAATCTTGAAACTGCACGTAGTTTTCGAATTGAGATGCACATGTTGAATTTCAGTTCGATAGTGCAGATAGGAATTGAGATTTCAGTGGTCTATTCGGCAAAGTGTGATATCAATTCCTCGAAAACTGTTGGATCGATTCGAACCAAATCTTGAAACTGCACATAGTTTTCGAATTGAGATGCACATGTTGAATTTCAGTTCGATAGTGCAGATAGGAATTGAGATTTCAGTGGTCTATTCGGCAAAGTGTGATATTAATTCCTCAAAAACTCTTGAACCAATTCGACCCAAATCTAAAAACTGCACATAGTTTTCGAATTGAGATGCACATGTTGAATTTCAGATCGATAGTTCTGATAGGAATGAAGATTTCAGTAGTCGATTCGGCAAAATATCATTTCAATCCCTAAGGAACTATTGGATCGATTCGAACCAAATCGTGAAACTGCACATAGTTTTCGAAATGAGATGCACATGTTGAATTTCAGATCGATAGTTCTAATAGGAATGGAGATTTCAGAAGTCGATTCGACAAAATATCATTTCAATTCCTAAGGAACTATTGGATCAATTCGAACCAAATCTTGAAACTGCTCATAGTTTTCGTATTGAGATGCACATGTTGAATTTCAGTTCGATAGTTCAGATAGAAATTGAGATTTCAGTGGTCTATTCGGCAAAGTGTGATATCAATTCCTCGAAAACTGTTGGATCAATTCGAACCAAATCTTGAAACTGCACGTAGTTTTCGAATTGAGATGCACATGTTGAATTTCAGTTCGATAGTGCAGATAGGAATTGAGATTTCAGTGGTCTATTCGGCAAAGTGTGATATCAATTCCTCGAAAACTGTTGGATCGATTCGAACCAAATCTTGAAACTGCACATAGTTTTCGAATTGAGATGCACATGTTGAATTTCAGTTCGATAGTGCAGATAGGAATTGAGATTTCAGAGGTCGATTCGACAAAATATCATTTCAATTCCTAAGGAACTATTGGATCAATTCGAACCAAATCTTGAAACTGCTCATAGTTTTCGTATCGAGATGCACATGTTGAATTTCAGTTCGATAGTTCAGATAGAAATTGAGATTTCAGTGGTCAATTCGACAAAGTGTGATATCAATTCCACGAAAACTGTTGGATCAATTCGAACCAAATCTTGAAACTGCACATAGTTTTCGGATTGAGATGTACATGTTGAAATTCAGTTTGATAGTTCAGATATAAATTGAGATTTCAGTTGTCAATTCGGCAAAGTGTGATATCAATACCTCGAAAACTGTTGGATCAATTCGAACCAAATCTTGAAACTGCACATAGTTTTCGGATTGAGATGCACATGTTGAATTTCAGATCGATAGTTCTGATAGGAATGAAGATTTCAGTAGTCGATTCGGCAAAATATCATTTCAATCCCTAAGGAACTATTGGATCGATTCGAACCAAATCGTGAAACTGCACATAGTTTTCGAAATGAGATGCACATGTTGAATTTCAGATCGATAGTTCTAATAGGAATGGAGATTTCAGAAGTCGATTCGACAAAATATCATTTCAATTCCTAAGGAACTATTGGATCAATTCGATCCAAATCTTGAAACTGCTCATAGTTTTCGTATTGAGATGCACATGTTGAATTTCAGTTCGATAGTTCAGATAGGAATTGAGATTTCAGTGGTCAATTCGGCAAAGTGGGATATCAATTCCTCGAAAACTGTTGGATCAATTCGAACCAAATCTTGAAACTGCACATAGTTTTCGAATTGAGATGCACATGTTGAATTTCAGATCGATAGTTCTGATAGGAATTGAGATTTCAGTGGTCAATTCGGCAAAGTGGGATATCAATTCCTCGAAAACTGTTGGATCAATTCGAACCAAATCTTGAAACTACACATAGTTTGCGAATTGAGATGCACATGTTGAATTTCAGTTCGATAGTGCAGAAAGGAATTGAGATTTCAGTGGTCTATTCGGCAAAGTGTGATATCAATTCCTCAAAAACTGTTGAACCAATTCGACCCAAATCTTGAAACTGCACATAGTTTTCGAATTGAGATGCACATGTTGAATTTCAGATCGATAGTTCTGATAGGAATGAAGATTTCAGTAGTCGATTCGGCAAAATATCATTTCAATCCCCAAGGAACTATTGGATCGATTCGAACCAAATCTTGAATCTGCACATAGTTTTCGAATTGAGATGCACATGTTGAATTTCAGTTCGATAGTTCAGATAGGAATTGAGATTTCAGTGGTCAATTCGGCAAAGTGTGATATCAATTCCTCGAAAACTGTTGGATCAATTCGAACCAAATCTTGAAACTGCACGTAGTTTTCGAATTGAGATGCACATGTTGAATTTCAGATTGATAGTTCTGATAGGAATGAAGATTTCCGTAGTCGATTCGGCAAAATATCATTTCAATCCCTAAGGAACTATTGGATCGATTCGAACCAAATCGTGAAACTGCACATTGTTTTCGAAATGAGATGCACATGTTGAATTTCAGATCGATAGTTCTAATAGGAATGGAGATTACAGAAGTCGATTCGACAAAATATCATTTCAATTCCTAAGGAACTATTGGATCAATTCGAACCAAATCTTGAATCTGCTCATAGTTTTCGTATTGAGATGCACATGTTGAATTTCAGTTCGATAGTTCAGATAGAAATTGAGATTTCAGTGGTCAATTCGGCAAAGTGTGATATCAATTTCTCGAAAACTGTTGGATCAATTCGAACCAAATCTTGAAACTGCACGTAGTTTTCGAATTGAGATGCACATGTTGAATTTCAGATCGATAGTTCTGATAGGAATGAAGATTCCAGTAGTCGATTCGGCAAAATATCATTTCAATTCCTAAGGAACTATTGGATCGATTCGAACCAAATTTTGAAACTGCACATAGTTTTCGAATTGAGATGCACATGTTGAATTTCAGTTCGATAGTTCAGATAGGAATTGAGATTCTAGTGGTCTATTCGGCAAATTGTGATATCAATTCCTCGAAAACTGTTGGATCAATTCGAACCAAATCTTGAAACTGCACGTAGTTTTCGAATTGAGATACACATGTTGAATTTCAGATCGATAGTTCTGATAGGAATGAAGTTTTCAGTAGTCGATTCGGCAAAATATCATCTCAATCCCTAAGGAACTATTGGATCGATTCGAACCAAATCGTGAAACTGCACATAGTTTTCGAAATGAGATGCACGTGTTGAATTTCAGATCGATAGTTCTAATAGGAATGGAGATTTCAGAAGTCGATTCGACAAAATATCATTTCAATTCCTAAGGAACTATTGGATCAATTCGAACCAAATCTTGAAACTGCTCATAGTTTTCGTATTGAATTTCAGTTCGATAGTTCAGATAGAAATTGAGATTTCAGTGGTCAATTCGGCAAATTGTGATATCAATTCCTCGAAAACTGTTGGATCAATTCGAACCAAATCTTGAAACTGCACATAGTTTTCGGATTGAGATGCACATGTTGAATTTCAGTTCGATAGTTCAGATAGGAATTGAGATTTCAGTGGTCAATTCGGCAAATTGTGATATCAATTCCTCGAAAACTGTTGGATCAATTCGAACCAAATCTTGAGACTGCTCATAGTTTTCGGATTGAGATGTACATGTTGAATTTCAGTTCGATAGTTCAGATAGGAATTGAGATTTCAGAGGTCAATTCGGCAAAGTGTGATATCAATTCCTCGAAAACTGTTGGATCAATTCGAACCAAATCTTGAAACTGCACATAGTTTTCGAATTGAGATGCACATGTTGAATATCAGTTCGATAGTGCTGAAAGGAATTGAGATTTCAGTGGTCTATTCGGCAAAGTTTGATATCAATTCATCAAAAACTGTTGAACCAATTCGACCCAAATCTTGAAACTGCACATAGTTTTCGAATTGAGATGCACATGTTGAATTTCAGATCGATAGTTCTGATAGGAATAAAGATTTCAGTAGTCGATTCGGCAAAATATCATTTCAATCCCCAAGGAACTATTGGATCGATTCGAACCAAATCTTGAATCTGCACATAGTTTTCGAATTGAGATGCACATGTTGAATTTCAGTTCGATAGTTCAGATACGAATTGAGATTTCAGTGGTCAATTCGGCAAAGTGTGATATCAATTCCTCGAAAACTGTTAGATCAATTCGAACCAAATCTTGAAACTGCACATAGTTTTCGAATTGAGATGCACATGTTGAATTTCAGTTCGATAGTGCAGATAGGAATTGAGATTTCAGTGGTCTATTCGGCAAAGTGTGATATCAATTCCTCAAAAACTGTTGAACCAATTCGACCCAAATCGTGAAACTGCATATAGTTTTCGAATTGAGATGCACATGTTGAATTTCAGATCGATAGTTCTGATAGGAATGAAGATTCCAGTAGTCGATTCGGCAAAATATCATTTCAATTCCTAAGGAACTATTGGATCGATTCGAACCAAATCTTGAAACTGCACATAGTTTTCGAATTGAGATGCACATGTTGAATTTCAGTTCGATAGTTCAGATAGGAATTGAGATTCTAGTGGTCTATTCGGCAAATTGTGATATCAATTCCTCGAAAACTGTTGGATCAATTCGAACCAAATCTTGAAACTGCACGTAGTTTTCGAATTGAGATGCACATGTTGAATTTCAGTTCGATAGTGCAGATAGGAATTGAGATTTCAGTGGTCTATTCAGCAAAGTGTGATATCCATTCCTCGAAAACTGTTGGATCAATTCGAACCAAATCTTGAAACTGCACATAGTTTTCGAATTGAGATGCACATGTTGAATTTCAGTTCGATAGTGCAGATAGGAATTGAGATTTCAGTGGTCTATTCGGCAAAGTGTGATATCAATTCCTCAAAAACTGTTGAACCAATTCGAACCAAATCTTGAAACCGCACATAGTTTTCGAATTGAGATCCACATGTTGAAATTCAGTTTGATAGTTCAGATAGAAATTGAGATTTCAGTTGTCAATTCGGCAAAGTGTGATATCAATTCCTCGAAAACTGTTGGATCAATTCGAACCAAATCTTGAAACTGCACGTAGTTTTCGAATTGAGATACACATGTTGAATTTCAGATCGATAGTTCTGATAGGAATGAAGTTTTCAGTAGTCGATTCGGCAAAATATCATCTCAATCCCTAAGGAACTATTGGATCGATTCGAACCAAATCTTGAAACTGCTCATAGTTTTCGTATTGAATTTCAGTTCGATAGTTCAGATAGGAATTGAGATTTCAGTGGTCTATTCAGCAAAGTGTGATATCCATTCCTCGAAAACTGTTGGATCAATTCGAACCAAATCTTGAAACTGCACATAGTTTTCGAATTGAGATGCACATGTTGAATTTCAGTTCGATAGTGCAGATAGGAATTGAGATTTCAGTGGTCTATTCGGCAAAGTGTGATATCAATTCCTCGAAAACTGTTGGATCAATTCGAACCAAATCTTGAAACTGCACGTAGTTTTCGAATTGAGATGCACATGTTGAATTTCAGTTCGATAGTGCAGATAGGAATTGAGATTTCAGTGGTCTATTCGGCAAAGTGTGATATCAATTCCTCGAAAACTGTTGGATCAATTCGAACCAAATCTTGAAACTGCACGTAGTTTTCGAATTGAGATGCACATGTTGAATTTCAGTTCGATAGTGCAGATAGGAATTGAGATTTCAGTGGTCTATTCGGCAAAGTGTGATATCAATTCCTCGAAAACTGTTGGATCGATTCGAACCAAATCTTGAAACTGCACATAGTTTTCGAATTGAGATGCACATGTTGAATTTCAGTTCGATAGTGCAGATAGGAATTGAGATTTCAGTGGTCTATTCGGCAAAGTGTGATATTAATTCCTCAAAAACTCTTGAACCAATTCGACCCAAATCTAAAAACTGCACATAGTTTTCGAATTGAGATGCACATGTTGAATTTCAGATCGATAGTTCTGATAGGAATGAAGATTTCAGTAGTCGATTCGGCAAAATATCATTTCAATCCCTAAGGAACTATTGGATCGATTCGAACCAAATCGTGAAACTGCACATAGTTTTCGAAATGAGATGCACATGTTGAATTTCAGATCGATAGTTCTAATAGGAATGGAGATTTCAGAAGTCGATTCGACAAAATATCATTTCAATTCCTAAGGAACTATTGGATCAATTCGAACCAAATCTTGAAACTGCTCATAGTTTTCGTATTGAGATGCACATGTTGAATTTCAGTTCGATAGTTCAGATAGAAATTGAGATTTCAGTGGTCAATTCGGCAAAGTGTGATATCAATACCTCGAAAATTGTTGGATCAATTCGAACCAAATCTTGAAACTGCACATAGTTTTCGGATTGAGATATACATGTTGAATTTCAGTTCGATAGTTCAGATAGGAATTGAGATTTCAGTGGTCAATTCGGCAAAGTGTGATATCAATTCCTCGAAAACTATTGGATCGATTCGAACCAAATCGTGGAACTGCACATAGTTTTCGAAATGAGATGCACATGTTGAATTTCAGATCGATAGTTCTAATAGGAATGGAGATTTCAGAGGTCGATTCGACAAAATATCATTTCAATTCCTAAGGAACTATTGGATCAATTCGAACCAAATCTTGAAACTGCTCATAGTTTTCGTATCGAGATGCACATGTTGAATTTCAGTTCGATAGTTCAGATAGAAATTGAGATTTCAGTGGTCAATTCGACAAAGTGTGATATCAATTCCTCGAAAACTGTTGGATCAATTCGAACCAAATCTTGAAACTGCACATAGTTTTCGGATTGAGATGTACATGTTGAAATTCAGTTTGATAGTTCAGATATAAATTGAGATTTCAGTTGTCAATTCGGCAAAGTGTGATATCAATACCTCGAAAACTGTTGGATCAATTCGAACCAAATCTTGAAACTGCACATAGTTTTCGGATTGAGATGCACATGTTGAATTTCAGATCGATAGTTCTGATAGGAATGAAGATTTCAGTAGTCGATTCGGCAAAATATCATTTCAATCCCTAAGGAACTATTGGATCGATTCGAACCAAATCGTGAAACTGCACATAGTTTTCGAAATGAGATGCACATGTTGAATTTCAGATCGATAGTTCTAATAGGAATGGAGATTTCAGAAGTCGATTCGACAAAATATCATTTCAATTCCTAAGGAACTATTGGATCAATTCGAACCAAATCTTGAAACTGCTCATAGTTTTCGTATTGAGATGCACATGTTGAATTTCAGTTCGATAGTTCAGATAGGAATTGAGATTTCAGTGGTCAATTCGGCAAAGTGGGATATCAATTCCTCGAAAACTGTTGGATCAATTCGAACCAAATCTTGAAACTGCACATAGTTTTCGAATTGAGATGCACATGTTGAATTTCAGATCGATAGTTCTGATAGGAATTGAGATTTCAGTGGTCAATTCGGCAAAGTGGGATATCAATTCCTCGAAAACTGTTGGATCAATTCGAACCAAATCTTGAAACTACACATAGTTTGCGAATTGAGATGCACATGTTGAATTTCAGTTCGATAGTGCAGAAAGGAATTGAGATTTCAGTGGTCTATTCGGCAAAGTGTGATATCAATTCCTCAAAAACTGTTGAACCAATTCGACCCAAATCTTGAAACTGCACATAGTTTTCGAATTGAGATGCACATGTTGAATTTCAGATCGATAGTTCTGATAGGAATGAAGATTTCAGTAGTCGATTCGGCAAAATATCATTTCAATCCCCAAGGAACTATTGGATCGATTCGAACCAAATCTTGAATCTGCACATAGTTTTCGAATTGAGATGCACATGTTGAATTTCAGTTCGATAGTTCAGATAGGAATTGAGATTTCAGTGGTCAATTCGGCAAAGTGTGATATCAATTCCTCGAAAACTGTTGGATCAATTCGAACCAAATCTTGAAACTGCACGTAGTTTTCGAATTGAGATGCACATGTTGAATTTCAGATTGATAGTTCTGATAGGAATGAAGATTTCTGTAGTCGATTCGGCAAAATATCATTTCAATCCCTAAGGAACTATTGGATCGATTCGAACCAAATCATGAAACTGCACATTGTTTTCGAAATGAGATGCACATGTTGAATTTCAGATCGATAGTTCTAATAGGAATGGAGATTACAGAAGTCGATTCGACAAAATATCATTTCAATTCCTAAGGAACTATTGGATCAATTCGAACCAAATCTTGAATCTGCTCATAGTTTTCGTATTGAGATGCACATGTTGAATTTCAGTTCGATAGTTCAGATAGAAATTGAGATTTCAGTGGTCAATTCGGCAAAGTGTGATATCAATTCCTCGAAAACTGTTGGATCAATTCGAACCAAATCTTGAAACTGCACGTAGTTTTCGAATTGAGATGCACATGTTGAATTTCAGTTCGATAGTTCAGATAGGAATTGAGATTTCAGTGGTCAATTCGGCAAAGTGTGATATCAATTCCTCGAAAACTGTTGGATCAATTCGAACCAAATCTTGAAACTGCACATAGTTTTCGAATTGAGATGCACATGTTGAATATCAGTTCGATAGTGCAGATAGGAATTGAGATTTCAGTGTTCTATTCAGCAAAGTGTGATATCAATTCCTCGAAAACTGTTGGATCAATTCGAACCAAATCTTGAAACTGCACATAGTTTTCGAATTGAGATGCACATGTTGAATTTCAGTTCGATAGTGCAGATAGGAATTGAGATTTCAGTGGTCTATTCGGCAAAGTGTGATATCAATTCCTCAAAAACTGTTGAACCAATTCGAACCAAATCTTGAAACTGCACATAGTTTTCGAATTGAGATGCACATGTTGAAATTCAGTTTGATAGTTCAGATAGAAATTGAGATTTCAGTTGTCAATTCTGCAAAGTGTGATATCAATTCCTCGAAAACTGTTGGATCAATTCGAACCAAATCTTGAAACTGCACGTAGTTTTCGAATTGAGATGCACATGTTGAATTTCAGTTCGATAGTGCAGATAGGAATTGAGATTCCAGTGGTCTATTCGGCAAAGTGTAATATCAATTCCTCAAAAACTGTTGAACCAATTCGAACCAAATCTTGAAACTGCACATAGTTTTCGAATTGAGATGCACATGTTGAATTTCAGATCGATAGTTCTGATAGGAATTGAGATTTCAGTGGTCAATATGGCAAAGTGGGATATCAATTCCTCGAAAACTGTTGGATCAATTCGAACCAAATCTTGAAACTGCACATAGTTTGCGAATTGAGATGCACATGTTGAATTTCAGTTCGATAGTGCAGAAAGGAATTGAGATTTCAGTGGTCTATTCGGCAAAGTGTGATATCAATTCCTCAAAAACTGTTGAACCAATTCGACCCAAATCTTGAAACTGCACATAGTTTTCGAATTGAGATGCACATGTTGAATTTCAGATCGATAGTTCTGATAGGAATGAAGATTTCAGTAGTCGATTCGGCAAAATATCATTTCAATCCCCAAGGAACTATTGGATCGATTCGAACCAAATCTTGAAACTGCACGTAGTTTTCGAATTGAGATGCACATGTTGAATTTCAGATTGATAGTTCTGATAGGAATGAAGATTTCAGTAGTCGATTCGGCAAAATATCATTTCAATCCCTAAGGAACTATTGGATCGATTCGAACCAAATCGTGAAACTGCACATTGTTTTCGAAATGAGATGTACATGTTGAATTTCAGATCGATAGTTCTAATAGGAATGGAGATTCCAGAAGTCGATTCGACAAAATATCATTTCAATTCCTAAGGAACTATTGGATCAATTCGAACCAAATCTTGAATCTGCTCATAGTTTTCGTATTGAGATGCACATGTTGAATTTCAGTTCGATAGTTCAGATAGAAATTGAGATTTCAGTGGTCAATTCGGCAAAGTGTGATATCAATTCCTCGAAAACTGTTGGATCAATTCGAACCAAATCTTGAAACTGCACGTAGTTTTCGAATTGAGATGCACATGTTGAATTTCAGATCGATAGTTCTGATAGGAATGAAGATTCCAGTAGTCGATTCGGCAAAATATCATTTCAATTCCTAAGGAACTATTGGATCGATTCGAACCAAATCTTGAAACTGCACATAGTTTTCGAATTGAGATGCACATGTTGAATTTCAGTTCGATAGTTCAGATAGGAATTGAGATTCTAGTGGTCTATTCGGCAAATTGTGATATCAATTCCTCGAAAACTGTTGGATCAAATTCGAACCAAATCTTGAAACTGCACGTAGTTTTCGAATTGAGATGCACATGTTGAATATCAGTTCGATAGTGCAGATAGGAATTGAGATTTCAGTGGTCTATTCAGCAAAGTGTGATATCAATTCCTCGAAAACTGTTAGATCAATTCGAACCAAATCTTGAAACTGCACATAGTTTTCGAATTGAGATGCACATGTTGAATTTCAGTTCGATAGTGCAGATAGGAATTGAGATTTCAGTGGTCTATTCGGCAAAGTGTGATATCAATTCCTCAAAAACTGTTGAACCAATTCGACCCAAATCGTGAAACTGCATATAGTTTTCGAATTGAGATGCACATGTTGAAATTCAGTTTGATAGTTCAGATAGAAATTGAGATTTCAGTTGTCAATTCGGCAAAGTGTGATATCAATTCCTCGAAAACTGTTAGATCAATTCGAACCAAATCTTGAAACTGCACATAGTTTTCGAATTGAGATGCACATGTTGAATTTCAGTTCGATAGTGCAGATAGGAATTGAGATTTCAGTGGTCTATTCGGCAAAGTGTGATATCAATTCCTCAAAAACTGTTGAACCAATTCGACCCAAATCGTGAAACTGCATATAGTTTTCGAATTGAGATGCACATGTTGAATTTCAGATCGATAGTTCAGATACGAATTGAGATTTCAGTGGTCAATTCGGCAAAGTGTGATATCAATTCCTCAAAAACTGTTGAACCAATTCGACCCAAATCGTGAAACTGCATATAGTTTTCGAATTGAGATGCACATGTTGAATTTCAGATCGATAGTTCTGATAGGAATGAAGATTCCAGTAGTCGATTCGGCAAAATATCATTTCAATTCCTAAGGAACTATTGGATCGATTCGAACCAAATCTTGAAACTGCACATAGTTTTCGAATTGAGATGCACATGTTGAATTTCAGTTCGATAGTTCAGATAGGAATTGAGATTCTAGTGGTCTATTCGGCAAATTGTGATATCAATTCTTCGAAAACTGTTGGATCAATTCGAACCAAATCTTGAAACTGCACGTAGTTTTCGAATTGAGATGCACATGTTGAATTTCAGTTCGATAGTGCAGATAGGAATTGAGATTTCAGTGGTCTATTCGGCAAAGTGTGATATCAATTCCTCAAAAACTGTTGAACCAATTCGACCCAAATCGTGAAACTGCATATAGTTTTCGAATTGAGATGCACATGTTGAATTTCAGATCGATAGTTCTGATAGGAATGAAGATTCCAGTAGTCGATTCGGCAAAATATCATTTCAATTCCTAAGGAACTATTGGATCGATTCGAACCAAATCTTGAAACTGCACATAGTTTTCGAATTGAGATGCACATGTTGAATTTCAGTTCGATAGTTCAGATAGGAATTGAGATTCTAGTGGTCTATTCGGCAAATTGTGATATCAATTCCTCGAAAACTGTTGGATCAATTCGAACCAAATCTTGAAACTGCACGTAGTTTTCGAATTGAGATGCACATGTTGAATTTCAGTTCGATAGTGCAGATAGGAATTGAGATTTCAGTGGTCTATTCAGCAAAGTGTGATATCCATTCCTCGAAAACTGTTGGATCAATTCGAACCAAATCTTGAAACTGCACATAGTTTTCGAATTGAGATGCACATGTTGAATTTCAGTTCGATAGTGCAGATAGGAATTGAGATTTCAGTGGTCTATTCGGCAAAGTGTGATATCAATTCCTCAAAAACTGTTGAACCAATTCGAACCAAATCTTGAAACTGCACATAGTTTTCGAATTGAGATCCACATGTTGAAATTCAGTTTGATAGTTCAGATAGAAATTGAGATTTCAGTTGTCAATTCGGCAAAGTGTGATATCAATTCCTCGAAAACTGTTGGATCAATTCGAACCAAATCTTGAAACTGCACGTAGTTTTCGAATTGAGATACACATGTTGAATTTCAGATCGATAGTTCTGATAGGAATGAAGTTTTCAGTAGTCGATTCGGCAAAATATCATCTCAATCCCTAAGGAACTATTGGATCGATTCGAACCAAATCAAGAAACTGCACATAGTTTTCGAAATGAGATGCACGTGTTGAATTTCAGATCGATAGTTCTAATAGGAATGGAGATTTCAGAAGTCGATTCGACAAAATATCATTTCAATTCCTAAGGAACTATTGGATCAATTCGAACCAAATCTTGAAACTGCTCATAGTTTTCGTATTGAATTTCAGTTCGATAGTTCAGATAGAAATTGAGATTTCAGTGGTCAATTCGGCAAATTGTGATATCAATTCCTCGAAAACTGTTGGATCAATTCGAACCAAATCTTGAAACTGCACATAGTTTTCGGATTGAGATGCACATGTTGAATTTCAGTTCGATAGTTCAGATAGGAATTG
The DNA here is from genome assembly GCF_907165205.1 of Coccinella septempunctata. Classification (NCBI taxonomy): domain Eukaryota; kingdom Metazoa; phylum Arthropoda; class Insecta; order Coleoptera; family Coccinellidae; genus Coccinella; species Coccinella septempunctata. Next base: position 9,516,101 of record NC_058196.1, read on the forward strand.
AGATTTCAGTGGTCAATTCGGCAAAGTGTGATATCAATTCCTCGAAAACTGTTGGATCAATTCGAACCAAATCTTGAAACTGCACGTAGTTTTCGAATTGAGATGCACATGTTGAATTTCAGATCGATAGTTCTGATAGGAATTGAGATTTCAGTGGTCAATATGGCAAAGTGGGATATCAATTCCTCGAAAACTGTTGGATCAATTCGAACCAAATCTTGAAACTGCACATAGTTTGCGAATTGAGATGCACATGTTGAATTTCAGTTCGATAGTGCAGAAAGGAATTGAGATTTCAGTGGTCAATTCGACAAAGTGTGATATCAATTCCTCGAAAACTGTTGGATCAATTCGAACCAAATCTTGAAACTGCACGTAGTTTTCGAATTGAGATGCACATGTTGAATTTCAGTTCGATAGTTCAGATAGGAATTGAGATTTCAGTGGTCAATTCGGCAAAGTGTGATATCAATTCCTCGAAAACTGTTGGATCAATTCGAACCAAATCTTGAAACTGCACATAGTTTTCGAATTGAGATGCACATGTTGAATTTCAGTTCGATAGTGCAGATAGGAATTGAGATTTCAGTGGTCTATTCGGCAAAGTGTGATATCAATTCCTCAAAAACTGTTGAACCAATTCGACCCAAATCGTGAAACTGCATATAGTTTTCGAATTGAGATGCACATGTTGAATTTCAGATCGATAGTTCAGATACGAATTGAGATTTCAGTGGTCAATTCGGCAAAGTGTGATATCAATTCCTCAAAAACTGTTGAACCAATTCGACCCAAATCGTGAAACTGCATATAGTTTTCGAATTGAGATGCACATGTTGAATTTCAGATCGATAGTTCTGATAGGAATGAAGATTCCAGTAGTCGATTCGGCAAAATATCATTTCAATTCCTAAGGAACTATTGGATCGATTCGAACCAAATCTTGAAACTGCACATAGTTTTCGAATTGAGATGCACATGTTGAATTTCAGTTCGATAGTTCAGATAGGAATTGAGATTCTAGTGGTCTATTCGGCAAATTGTGATATCAATTCTTCGAAAACTGTTGGATCAATTCGAACCAAATCTTGAAACTGCACGTAGTTTTCGAATTGAGATGCACATGTTGAATTTCAGTTCGATAGTGCAGATAGGAATTGAGATTTCAGTGGTCTATTCGGCAAAGTGTGATATCAATTCCTCAAAAACTGTTGAACCAATTCGACCCAAATCGTGAAACTGCATATAGTTTTCGAATTGAGATGCACATGTTGAATTTCAGATCGATAGTTCTGATAGGAATGAAGATTCCAGTAGTCGATTCGGCAAAATATCATTTCAATTCCTAAGGAACTATTGGATCGATTCGAACCAAATCTTGAAACTGCACATAGTTTTCGAATTGAGATGCACATGTTGAATTTCAGTTCGATAGTTCAGATAGGAATTGAGATTCTAGTGGTCTATTCGGCAAATTGTGATATCAATTCCTCGAAAACTGTTGGATCAATTCGAACCAAATCTTGAAACTGCACGTAGTTTTCGAATTGAGATGCACATGTTGAATTTCAGTTCGATAGTGCAGATAGGAATTGAGATTTCAGTGGTCTATTCAGCAAAGTGTGATATCCATTCCTCGAAAACTGTTGGATCAATTCGAACCAAATCTTGAAACTGCACATAGTTTTCGAATTGAGATGCACATGTTGAATTTCAGTTCGATAGTGCAGATAGGAATTGAGATTTCAGTGGTCTATTCGGCAAAGTGTGATATCAATTCCTCAAAAACTGTTGAACCAATTCGAACCAAATCTTGAAACTGCACATAGTTTTCGAATTGAGATCCACATGTTGAAATTCAGTTTGATAGTTCAGATAGAAATTGAGATTTCAGTTGTCAATTCGGCAAAGTGTGATATCAATTCCTCGAAAACTGTTGGATCAATTCGAACCAAATCTTGAAACTGCACGTAGTTTTCGAATTGAGATACACATGTTGAATTTCAGATCGATAGTTCTGATAGGAATGAAGTTTTCAGTAGTCGATTCGGCAAAATATCATCTCAATCCCTAAGGAACTATTGGATCGATTCGAACCAAATCAAGAAACTGCACATAGTTTTCGAAATGAGATGCACGTGTTGAATTTCAGATCGATAGTTCTAATAGGAATGGAGATTTCAGAAGTCGATTCGACAAAATATCATTTCAATTCCTAAGGAACTATTGGATCAATTCGAACCAAATCTTGAAACTGCTCATAGTTTTCGTATTGAATTTCAGTTCGATAGTTCAGATAGAAATTGAGATTTCAGTGGTCAATTCGGCAAATTGTGATATCAATTCCTCGAAAACTGTTGGATCAATTCGAACCAAATCTTGAAACTGCACATAGTTTTCGGATTGAGATGCACATGTTGAATTTCAGTTCGATAGTTCAGATAGGAATTGAGATTTCAGTGGTCAATTCGGCAAAGTGTGATATCAATTCCTCGAAAACTGTTGGATCAATTCGAACCAAATCTTGAAACTGCACGTAGTTTTCGAATTGAGATGCACATGTTGAATTTCAGATCGATAGTTCTGATAGGAATTGAGATTTCAGTGGTCAATATGGCAAAGTGGGATATCAATTCCTCGAAAACTGTTGGATCAATTCGAACCAAATCTTGAAACTGCACATAGTTTGCGAATTGAGATGCACATGTTGAATTTCAGTTCGATAGTGCAGAAAGGAATTGAGATTTCAGTGGTCAATTCGACAAAGTGTGATATCAATTCCTCGAAAACTGTTGGATCAATTCGAACCAAATCTTGAAACTGCACGTAGTTTTCGAATTGAGATGCACATGTTGAATTTCAGTTCGATAGTGCAGATAGGAATTGAGATTTCAGTGGTCTATTCAGCAAAGTGTGATATCAATTCCTCGAAAACTGTTGGATCAATTCGAACCAAATCTTGAAACTGCACATAGTTTTCGAATTGAGATGCACATGTTGAATTTCAGTTCGATAATGCAGATAGGAATTGAGATTTCAGTGGTTTATTCTGCAAAGTGTGATATCAATTCCTCAAAAACTGTTGAACCAATTCGAACCAAATCTTGAAACTGCACATAGTTTTCGAATTGAGATGCACATGTTGAAATTCAGTTTGATAGTTCAGATAGAAATTGAGATTTCAGTTGTCAATTCGGCAAAAGTGTGATATCAATTCCTCGAAAACTGTTGGATCAATTCGAACCAAATCTTGAAACTGCACGTAGTTTTCGAATTGAGATACTGCACGTAGTTTTCGAATTGAGATACACATGTTGAATTTCAGATCGATAGTTCTGATAGGAATGAAGTTTTCAGTAGTCGATTCGGCAAAATATCATTTCAATCCCTAAAGAACTATTGGATCGATTCGAACCAAATCGTGAAACTGCACATAGTTGTCGAAATGAGATGCACGTGTTGAATTTCAGATCGATAGTGCTAATAGGAATGGAGATTTCAGAAGTCGATTCGACAAAATATCATTTCAATTCCTAAGGAACTATTGGATCAATTCGAACCAAATCTTGAATCTGCTCATAGTTTTCGTATTGAGATGCACATGTTGAATTTCAATTCGATAGTTCAGATAGAAATTGAGATTTCAGTGGTCAATTCGGCAAATTGTGATATCAATTCCTCGAAAACTGTTGGATCAATTCGAACCAAATCTTGAAACTGCACATAGTTTTCGGATTGAGATGTACATGTTGAATTTCAGTTCGATAGTTCAGATAGGAATTGAGATTTCAGTGGTCAATTCGGCAAAGTGTGATATCAATTCCTCGAAAACTGTTGGATCAATTCGAACCAAATCTTGAAACTGCACATAGTTTTCGAATTGAGATGCACATGTTGAATATCAGTTCGATAGTGCTGAAAGGAATTGAGATTTCAGTGGTCTATTCGGCAAAGTTTGATATCAATTCATCAAAAACTGTTGAACCAATTCGACCCAAATCTTGAAACTGCACATAGTTTTCGAATTGAGATGCACATGTTGAATTTCAGATCGATAGTTCTGATAGGAATAAAGATTTCAGTAGTCGATTCGGCAAAATATCATTTCAATCCCCAAGGAACTATTGGATCGATTCGAACCAAATCTTGAATCTGCACATAGTTTTCGAATTGAGATGCACATGTTGAATTTCAGTTCGATAGTTCAGATACGAATTGAGATTTCAGTGGTCAATTCGGCAAAGTGTGATATCAATTCCTCGAAAACGGTTAGATCAATTCGAACCAAATCTTGAAACTGCACATAGTTTTCGAATTGAGATGCACATGTTGAATTTCAGTTCGATAGTGCAGATAGGAATTGAGATTTCAGTGGTCTATTCGGCAAAGTGTGATATCAATTCCTCAAAAACTGTTGAACCAATTCGACCCAAATCGTGAAACTGCATATAGTTTTCGAATTGAGATGCACATGTTGAATTTCAGATCGATAGTTCTGATAGGAATGAAGATTCCAGTAGTCGATTCGGCAAAATATCATTTCAATTCCTAAGGAACTATTGGATCGATTCGAACCAAATCTTGAAACTGCACATAGTTTTCGAATTGAGATGCACATGTTGAATTTCAGTTCGATAGTTCAGATAGGAATTGAGATTCTAGTGGTCTATTCGGCAAATTGTGATATCAATTCCTCGAAAACTGTTGGATCAATTCGAACCAAATCTTGAAACTGCACGTAGTTTTCGAATTGAGATGCACATGTTGAATTTCAGTTCGATAGTGCAGATAGGAATTGAGATTTCAGTGGTCTATTCAGCAAAGTGTGATATCCATTCCTCGAAAACTGTTGGATCAATTCGAACCAAATCTTGAAACTGCACATAGTTTTCGAATTGAGATGCACATGTTGAATTTCAGTTCGATAGTGCAGATAGGAATTGAGATTTCAGTGGTCTATTCGGCAAAGTGTGATATCAATTCCTCAAAAACTGTTGAACCAATTCGAACCAAATCTTGATACCGCACATAGTTTTCGAATTGAGATCCACATGTTGAAATTCAGTTTGATAGTTCAGATAGAAATTGAGATTTCAGTTGTCAATTCGGCAAAGTGTGATATCAATTCCTCGAAAACTGTTGGATCAATTCGAACCAAATCTTGAAACTGCACGTAGTTTTCGAATTGAGATGCACATGTTGAATTTCAGTTCGATAGTGCAGATAGGAATTGAGATTTCAGTGGTCTATTCGGCAAAGTGTGATATCAATTCCTCGAAAACTGTTGGATCAATTCGAACCAAATCTTGAAACTGCACGTAGTTTTCGAATTGAGATGCACATGTTGAATTTCAGTTCGATAGTGCAGATAGGAATTGAGATTTCAGTGGTCTATTCGGCAAAGTGTGATATCAATTCCTCGAAAACTGTTGGATCGATTCGAACCAAATCTTGAAACTGCACATAGTTTTCGAATTGAGATGCACATGTTGAATTTCAGTTCGATAGTGCAGATAGGAATTGAGATTTCAGTGGTCTATTCGGCAAAGTGTGATATTAATTCCTCAAAAACTCTTGAACCAATTCGACCCAAATCTAAAAACTGCACATAGTTTTCGAATTGAGATGCACATGTTGAATTTCAGATCGATAGTTCTGATAGGAATGAAGATTTCAGTAGTCGATTCGGCAAAATATCATTTCAATCCCTAAGGAACTATTGGATCGATTCGAACCAAATCGTGAAACTGCACATAGTTTTCGAAATGAGATGCACATGTTGAATTTCAGATCGATAGTTCTAATAGGAATGGAGATTTCAGAAGTCGATTCGACAAAATATCATTTCAATTCCTAAGGAACTATTGGATCAATTCGAACCAAATCTTGAAACTGCTCATAGTTTTCGTATTGAGATGCACATGTTGAATTTCAGTTCGATAGTTCAGATAGAAATTGAGATTTCAGTGGTCAATTCGGCAAAGTGTGATATCAATACCTCGAAAATTGTTGGATCAATTCGAACCAAATCTTGAAACTGCACATAGTTTTCGGATTGAGATATACATGTTGAATTTCAGTTCGATAGTTCAGATAGGAATTGAGATTTCAGTGGTCAATTCGGCAAAGTGTGATATCAATTCCTCGAAAACTATTGGATCGATTCGAACCAAATCGTGGAACTGCACATAGTTTTCGAAATGAGATGCACATGTTGAATTTCAGATCGATAGTTCTAATAGGAATGGAGATTTCAGAGGTCGATTCGACAAAATATCATTTCAATTCCTAAGGAACTATTGGATCAATTCGAACCAAATCTTGAAACTGCTCATAGTTTTCGTATCGAGATGCACATGTTGAATTTCAGTTCGATAGTTCAGATAGAAATTGAGATTTCAGTGGTCAATTCGACAAAGTGTGATATCAATTCCTCGAAAACTGTTGGATCAATTCGAACCAAATCTTGAAACTGCACATAGTTTTCGGATTGAGATGTACATGTTGAAATTCAGTTTGATAGTTCAGATATAAATTGAGATTTCAGTTGTCAATTCGGCAAAGTGTGATATCAATACCTCGAAAACTGTTGGATCAATTCGAACCAAATCTTGAAACTGCACATAGTTTTCGGATTGAGATGCACATGTTGAATTTCAGATCGATAGTTCTGATAGGAATGAAGATTTCAGTAGTCGATTCGGCAAAATATCATTTCAATCCCTAAGGAACTATTGGATCGATTCGAACCAAATCGTGAAACTGCACATAGTTTTCGAAATGAGATGCACATGTTGAATTTCAGATCGATAGTTCTAATAGGAATGGAGATTTCAGAAGTCGATTCGACAAAATATCATTTCAATTCCTAAGGAACTATTGGATCAATTCGAACCAAATCTTGAAACTGCTCATAGTTTTCGTATTGAGATGCACATGTTGAATTTCAGTTCGATAGTTCAGATAGGAATTGAGATTTCAGTGGTCAATTCGGCAAAGTGGGATATCAATTCCTCGAAAACTGTTGGATCAATTCGAACCAAATCTTGAAACTGCACATAGTTTTCGAATTGAGATGCACATGTTGAATTTCAGATCGATAGTTCTGATAGGAATTGAGATTTCAGTGGTCAATTCGGCAAAGTGGGATATCAATTCCTCGAAAACTGTTGGATCAATTCGAACCAAATCTTGAAACTACACATAGTTTGCGAATTGAGATGCACATGTTGAATTTCAGTTCGATAGTGCAGAAAGGAATTGAGATTTCAGTGGTCTATTCGGCAAAGTGTGATATCAATTCCTCAAAAACTGTTGAACCAATTCGACCCAAATCTTGAAACTGCACATAGTTTTCGAATTGAGATGCACATGTTGAATTTCAGATCGATAGTTCTGATGGGAATGAAGATTTCAGTAGTCGATTCGGCAAAATATCATTTCAATCCCCAAGGAACTATTGGATCGATTCGAACCAAATCTTGAATCTGCACATAGTTTTCGAATTGAGATGCACATGTTGAATTTCAGTTCGATAGTTCAGATAGGAATTGAGATTTCAGTGGTCAATTCGGCAAAGTGTGATATCAATTCCTCGAAAACTGTTGGATCAATTCGAACCAAATCTTGAAACTGCACGTAGTTTTCGAATTGAGATGCACATGTTGAATTTCAGATTGATAGTTCTGATAGGAATGAAGATTTCCGTAGTCGATTCGGCAAAATATCATTTCAATCCCTAAGGAACTATTGGATCGATTCGAACCAAATCATGAAACTGCACATTGTTTTCGAAATGAGATGCACATGTTGAATTTCAGATCGATAGTTCTAATAGGAATGGAGATTACAGAAGTCGATTCGACAAAATATCATTTCAATTCCTAAGGAACTATTGGATCAATTCGAACCAAATCTTGAATCTGCTCATAGTTTTCGTATTGAGATGCACATGTTGAATTTCAGTTCGATAGTTCAGATAGAAATTGAGATTTCAGTGGTCAATTCGGCAAAGTGTGATATCAATTCCTCGAAAACTGTTGGATCAATTCGAACCAAATCTTGAAACTGCACGTAGTTTTCGAATTGAGATGCACATGTTGAATTTCAGTTCGATAGTTCAGATAGGAATTGAGATTTCAGTGGTCAATTCGGCAAAGTGTGATATCAATTCCTCGAAAACTGTTGGATCAATTCGAACCAAATCTTGAAACTGCACATAGTTTTCGAATTGAGATGCACATGTTGAATATCAGTTCGATAGTGCAGATAGGAATTGAGATTTCAGTGTTCTATTCAGCAAAGTGTGATATCAATTCCTCGAAAACTGTTGGATCAATTCGAACCAAATCTTGAAACTGCACATAGTTTTCGAATTGAGATGCACATGTTGAATTTCAGTTCGATAGTGCAGATAGGAATTGAGATTTCAGTGGTCTATTCGGCAAAGTGTGATATCAATTCCTCAAAAACTGTTGAACCAATTCGAACCAAATCTTGAAACTGCACATAGTTTTCGAATTGAGATGCACATGTTGAAATTCAGTTTGATAGTTCAGATAGAAATTGAGATTTCAGTTGTCAATTCTGCAAAGTGTGATATCAATTCCTCGAAAACTGTTGGATCAATTCGAACCAAATCTTGAAACTGCACGTAGTTTTCGAATTGAGATGCACATGTTGAATTTCAGTTCGATAGTGCAGATAGGAATTGAGATTTCAGTGGTCTATTCGGCAAAGTGTAATATCAATTCCTCAAAAACTGTTGAACCAATTCGAACCAAATCTTGAAACTGCACATAGTTTTCGAATTGAGATGCACATGTTGAATTTCAGATCGATAGTTCTGATAGGAATTGAGATTTCAGTGGTCAATATGGCAAAGTGGGATATCAATTCCTCGAAAACTGTTGGATCAATTCGAACCAAATCTTGAAACTGCACATAGTTTTCGAATTGAGATGCACATGTTGAATTTCAGATCGATAGTTCTGATAGGAATGAAGATTTCAGTAGTCGATTCGGCAAAATATCATTTCAATCCCCAAGGAACTATTGGATCGATTCGAACCAAATCTTGAAACTGCACGTAGTTTTCGAATTGAGATGCACATGTTGAATTTCAGATTGATAGTTCTGATAGGAATGAAGATTTCAGTAGTCGATTCGGCAAAATATCATTTCAATCCCTAAGGAACTATTGGATCGATTCGAACCAAATCGTGAAACTGCACATTGTTTTCGAAATGAGATGTACATGTTGAATTTCAGATCGATAGTTCTAATAGGAATGGAGATTCCAGAAGTCGATTCGACAAAATATCATTTCAATTCCTAAGGAACTATTGGATCAATTCGAACCAAATCTTGAATCTGCTCATAGTTTTCGTATTGAGATGCACATGTTGAATTTCAGTTCGATAGTTCAGATAGAAATTGAGATTTCAGTGGTCAATTCGGCAAAGTGTGATATCAATTCCTCGAAAACTGTTGGATCAATTCGAACCAAATCTTGAAACTGCACGTAGTTTTCGAATTGAGATGCACATGTTGAATTTCAGATCGATAGTTCTGATAGGAATGAAGATTCCAGTAGTCGATTCGGCAAAATATCATTTCAATTCCTAAGGAACTATTGGATCGATTCGAACCAAATCTTGAAACTGCACATAGTTTTCGAATTGAGATGCACATGTTGAATTTCAGTTCGATAGTTCAGATAGGAATTGAGATTCTAGTGGTCTATTCGGCAAATTGTGATATCAATTCCTCGAAAACTGTTGGATCAAATTCGAACCAAATCTTGAAACTGCACGTAGTTTTCGAATTGAGATGCACATGTTGAATATCAGTTCGATAGTGCAGATAGGAATTGAGATTTCAGTGGTCTATTCAGCAAAGTGTGATATCAATTCCTCGAAAACTGTTGGATCAATTCGAACCAAATCTTGAAACTGCACATAGTTTTCGAATTGAGATGCACATGTTGAATTTCAGTTCGATAGTGCAGATAGGAATTGAGATTTCAGTGGTCTATTCGGCAAAGTGTGATATCAATTCCTCAAAAACTGTTGAACCAATTCGAACCAAATCTTGAAACTGCACATAGTTTTCGAATTGAGATGCACATGTTGAAATTCAGTTTGATAGTTCAGATAGAAATTGAGATTTCAGTTGTCAATTCTGCAAAGTGTGATATCAATTCCTCGAAAACTGTTGGATCAATTCGAACCAAATCTTGAAACTGCACGTAGTTTTCGAATTGAGATGCACATGTTGAATTTCAGTTCGATAGTGCAGATAGGAATTGAGATTTCAGTGGTCTATTCGGCAAAGTGTAATATCAATTCCTCAAAAACTGTTGAACCAATTCGAACCAAATCTTGAAACTGCACATAGTTTTCGAATTGAGATGCACATGTTGAAATTCAGTTTGATAGTTCAGATAGAAATTGAGATTTCAGTTGTCAATTCGGCAAAGTGTGATATCAATTCCTCGAAAACTGTTGGATCAATTCGAACCAAATCTTGAAACTGCACGTAGTTTTCGAATTGAGATGCACATGTTGAATTTCAGTTCGATAGTGCAGATAGGAATTGAGATTTCAGTGGTCTATTCGGCAAAGTGTGATATCAATTCCTCGAAAACTGTTGAACCAATTCGAACCAAATCTTGAAACTGCACATAGTTTTCGAATTGAGATGCACATGTTGAAATTCAGTTTGATAGTTCAGATAGAAATTGAGATTTCAGTTGTCAATTCGGCAAAGTGTGATATCAATTCCTCGAGAACTGTTGGATCAATTCGAACCAAATCTTGAAACTGCACGTAGTTTTCGAATTGAGATGCACATGTTGAATTTCAGTTCGATAGTGCAGATAGGAATTGAGATTTCAGTGGTCTATTCGGCAAAGTGTGATATCAATTCCTCGAAAACTGTTGGATCGATTCGAACCAAATCTTGAAACTGCACATAGTTTTCGAATTGAGATGCACATGTTGAATTTCAGTTCGATAGTGCAGATAGGAATTGAGATTTCAGTGGTCTATTCGGCAAAGTGTGATATCAATTCCTCAAAAACTGTTGAACCAATTCGACCCAAATCTTGAAACTGCACATAGTTTTCGAATTGAGATGCACATGTTGAATTTCAGATCAATAGTTCTGATAGGAATGAAGATTTCAGTAGTCGATTCGGCAAAATATCATTTCAATCCCTAAGGAACTATTGGATCGATTCGAACCAAATCGTGAAACTGCACATAGTTTTCGAAATGAGATGCACATGTTGAATTTCAGATCGATAGTTCTAATAGGAATGGAGATTTCAGAAGTCGATTCGACAAAATATCATTTCAATTCCTAAGGAACTATTGGATCAATTCGAACCAAATCTTGAAACTGCTCATAGTTTTCGTATTGAGATGCACATGTTGAATTTCAGTTCGATAGTTCAGATAGAAATTGAGATTTCAGTGGTCAATTCGACAAAGTGTGATATCAATTCCTCGAAAACTGTTGGATCAATTCGAACCAAATCTTGAAACTGCACGTAGTTTTCGAATTGAGATGCACATGTTGAATTTCAGTTCGATAGTGCAGATAGGAATTGAGATTTCAGTGGTCTATTCAGCAAAGTGTGATATCAATTCCTCGAAAACTGTTGGATCAATTCGAACCAAATCTTGAAACTGCACATAGTTTTCGAATTGAGATGCACATGTTGAATTTCAGTTCGATAGTGCAGATAGGAATTGAGATTTCAGTGGTCTATTCGGCAAAGTGTGATATCAATTCCTCAAAAACTGTTGAACCAATTCGAACCAAATCTTGAAACTGCACATAGTTTTCGAATTGAGATGCACATGTTGAAATTCAGTTTGATAGTTCAGATAGAAATTGAGATTTCAGTTGTCAATTCGGCAAAAGTGTGATATCAATTCCTCGAAAACTGTTGGATCAATTCGAACCGAATCTTGAAACTTTACGTAGTTTTCGAATTGAGATGCACATGTTGAATTTCAGTTCGATAGTGCAGATAGGAATTGAGATTTCAGTGGTCTATTCGGCAAAGTGTGATATCAATTCCTCGAAAACTGTTGGATCGATTCGAACCAAATCTTGAAACTGCACATAGTTTTCGAATTGAGATGCACATGTTGAATTTCAGTTCGATAGTTCAGATAGAAATTGAGATTTCAGTGGTCAATTCGACAAAGTGTGATATCAATTCCTCGAAAACTGTTGGATCAATTCGAACCAAATCTTGAAACTGCACGTAGTTTTCGAATTGAGATGCACATGTTGAAATTCAGTTTGATAGTTCAGATATAAATTGAGATTTCAGTTGTCAATTCGGCAAAGTGTGATATCAATACCTCGAAAACTGTTGGATCAATTCGAACCAAATCTTGAAACTGCACATAGTTTTCGGATTGAGATGTACATTTTGAATTTCAGTTCGATAGTTCAGATAGGAATTGAGATTTCAGTGGTCAATTCGGCAAAGTGTGATATCAATTCCTCGAAAACTATTGGATCGATTCGACCCAAATCGTGAAACTGCATATAGTTTTCGAATTGAGATGCACATGTTGAATTTCAGATCGATAGTTCTGATAGGAATGAAGATTCCAGTAGTCGATTCGGCAAAATATCATTTCAATTCCTAAGGAACTATTGGATCGATTCGAACCAAATCTTGAAACTGCACATAGTTTTCGAATTGAGATGCACATGTTGAATTTCAGTTCGATAGTTCAGATAGGAATTGAGATTCTAGTGGTCTACTCGGCAAATTGTGATATCAATTCCTCGAAAACTGTTGGATCAATTCGAACCAAATCTTGAAACTGCACGTAGTTTCCGAATTGAGATGCACATGTTGAATTTCAGTTCGATAGTGCAGATAGGAATTGAGATTTCAGTGGTCTATTCAGCAAAATGTGATATCAATTCCTCGAAAACTGTTGGATCAATTCGAACCAAATCTTGAAACTGCACATAGTTTCATAGTTTTTTTCAATTCGAAAACTATGGGCAGTTTCAAGATTTGGTTCGAATCGATCCAACAGTTTTCGAGGAATTGATATCACACTTTGCCGAATAGACCACTGAAATCTCAATTCCTATCTGCACTATCGAACTGAAACTCAACATGTGCATCTCAATTCGAAAACTACGTGCAGTTTCAAGATTTGGTTCGAATTGATCCAACAGTTTTCGAGGAATTGATATCACACTTTGCCGAATTGACAACTGAAATCTCAATTTCTATCTGAACTATCAAACTGAATTTCAACATGTACATCTCAATCCGAAAACTATGTGCAGTTTCAAGATTTGGTTCGAATTGATCCAACAGTTTTCGAGGAATTGATATCCCACTTTGCCGAATTTGAACCAAATCTTGAAACTGCACATAGTTTTCGAATTGAGATGCACATGTTGAATTTCAGTTCGATAGTGCAGATAGGAATTGAGATTTCAGTGGTCTATTCGGCAAAGTGTGATATCAATTCCTCAAAAACTGTTGAACCAATTCGAACCAAATCTTGAAACTGCACATAGTTTTCGAATTGAGATGCACATGTTGAAATTCAGTTTGATAGTTCAGATAGAAATTGAGATTTCAGTTGTCAATTCGGCAAAAGTGTGATATCAATTCCTCGAAAACTGTTGGATCAATTCGAACCGAATCTTGAAACTTTACGTAGTTTTCGAATTGAGATGCACATGTTGAATTTCAGTTCGATAGTGCAGATAGGAATTGAGATTTCAGTGGTCTATTCGGCAAAGTGTGATATCAATTCTTCGAAAACTGTTGGATCGATTCGAACCAAATCTTGAAACTGCACATAGTTTTCGAATTGAGATGCACATGTTGAATTTCAGTTCGATAGTTCAGATAGGAATTGAGATTTCAGTGGTCTATTCAGCAAAGTGTGATATCAATTCCTCAAAAACTGTTAAACCAATTCGAACCAAATCTTGAAACTGCACATAGTTTTCGAATTGAGATGCACATGTTGAATTTCAGTTCGATAGTTCAGATAGAAATTGAGATTTCAGTGGTCAATTCGACAAAGTGTGATATCAATTCCTCGAAAACTGTTGGATCAATTCGAACCAAATCTTGAAACTGCACGTAGTTTTCGAATTGAGATGCACATGTTGAAATTCAGTTTGATAGTTCAGATATAAATTGAGATTTCAGTTGTCAATTCGGCAAAGTGTGATATCAATACCTCGAAAACTGTTGGATCAATTCGAACCAAATCTTGAAACTGCACATAGTTTTCGGATTGAGATGTACATTTTGAATTTCAGTTCGATAGTTCAGATAGGAATTGAGATTTCAGTGGTCAATTCGGCAAAGTGTGATATCAATTCCTCGAAAACTATTGGATCGATTCGACCCAAATCGTGAAACTGCATATAGTTTTCGAATTGAGATGCACATGTTGAATTTCAGATCGATAGTTCTGATAGGAATGAAGATTCCAGTAGTCGATTCGGCAAAATATCATTTCAATTCCTAAGGAACTATTGGATCGATTCGAACCAAATCTTGAAACTGCACATAGTTTTCGAATTGAGATGCACATGTTGAATTTCAGTTCGATAGTTCAGATAGGAATTGAGATTCTAGTGGTCTACTCGGCAAATTGTGATATCAATTCCTCGAAAACTGTTGGATCAATTCGAACCAAATCTTGAAACTGCACGTAGTTTCCGAATTGAGATGCACATGTTGAAATTCAGTTCGATAGTGCAGATAGGAATTGAGATTTCAGTGGTCTATTCAGCAAAATGTGATATCAATTCCTCGAAAACTGTTGGATCAATTCGAACCAAATCTTGAAACTGCACATAGGTTCGAATTGATCCAATAGTTCCTTAGGAATTGAAATGATATTTTGTCGAATCGACTTCTGAAATCTCCATTCCTATTAGAACTATCGATCTGAAATTCAACATGTGCATCTCATTTCGAAAACTATGTGCAGTTTAACGATTTGGTTCGAATAGATCCAATAGTTCCTTAGGGATTGAAATGATATTTTGCCGAATCGACTACTGAAATCTTCATTCCTATCAGAACTATCGATCTGAAATTCAACATGTGCATCTCAATTCGAAAACTATGTGCAGTTTCAAGATTTGGGTCGAATTGGTTCAACAGTTTTTGAGGAATTGATATCACACTTTGCCGAATAGACCACTGAAATCTCAATTCCTATCTGCACTATCGAACTGAAATTCAACATGTGCATCTCAATTCGAAAACTATGGGCAGTTTCAAGATTTGGTTCGAATCGATCCAACAGTTTTCGAGGAATTGATATCACACTTTGCCGAATAGACCACTGAAATCTCAATTCCTATCTGCACTATCGAACTGAAACTCAACATGTGCATCTCAATTCGAAAACTACGTGCAGTTTCAAGATTTGGTTCGAATTGATCCAACAGTTTTCGAGGAATTGATATCACACTTTGCCGAATTGACAACTGAAATCTCAATTTCTATCTGAACTATCAAACTGAATTTCAACATGTGCATCTCAATTCGAAAACTATGTGCAGTTTCAAGATTTGGTTCGAATTGGTTCAACAGTTTTTGAGGAATTGATATCACACTTTGCCGAATAGACCACTGAAATCTCAATTCCTATCTTCACTATAGAACTGAAATTCAACATGTGCATCTCAATTCGAAAACTATGTGCAGTTTCAAGATTTGGTTCGAATTGATCCAACAGTTTTCGAGGAATTGATATCACACTTTGCTGAATAGACCACTGAAATCTCAATTCCTATCTGCACTATCGAACTGAAATTCAACATGTGCATCTCAATTCGGAAACTACGTGCAGTTTCAAGATTTGGTTCGAATTGATCCAACAGTTTTCGAGGAATTGATATCACAATTTGCCGAATAGACCACTAGAATCTCAATTCCTATCTGAACTATCGAACTGAAATTCAACATGTGCATCTCAATTCGAAAACTATGTGCAGTTTCAAGATTTGGTTCGAATCGATCCAATAGTTCCTTAGGAATTGAAATGATATTTTGCCGAATCGACTACTGGAATCTTCATTCCTATCAGAACTATCGATCTGAAATTCAACATGTGCATCTCAATTCGAAAACTATATGCAGTTTCACGATTTGGGTCGAATCGATCCAATAGTTTTCGAGGAATTGATATCACACTTTGCCGAATTGACCACTGAAATCTCAATTCCTATCTGAACTATCGAACTGAAATTCAACATGTACATCTCAATCCGAAAACTGTTGGATCAATTCGAACCAAATCTTGAAACTGCACATAGTTTTCGAATTGAGATGCACATGTTGAATTTCAGTTCGATAGTGCAGATAGGAATTGAGATTTCAGTGGTCTATTCGGCAAAGTGTGATATCAATTCCTCAAAAACTGTTGAACCAATTCGAACCAAATCTTGAAACTGCACGTAGTTTTCGAATTGAGATACACATGTTGAATTTCAGATCGATAGTTCTGATAGGAATGAAGTTTTCAGTAGTCGATTCGGCAAAATATCATTTCAATCCCTAAAGAACTATTGGATCGATTCGAACCAAATCGTGAAACTGCACATAGTTTTCGAAATGAGATGCACGTGTTGAATTTCAGATCGATAGTACTAATAGGAAAGGAGATTTCAGAAGTCGATTCGACAAAATATCATTTCAATTCCTAAGGAACTATTGGATCAATTCGAACCAAATCTTGAAACTGCTCATAGTTTTCGTATTGAGATGCACATGTTGAATTTCAGTTCGATAGTTCAGATAGAAATTGAGATTTCAGTGGTCAATTCGGCAAATTGTGATATCAATTCCTCGAAAACTGTTGGATCAATTCGAACCAAATCTTGAAACTGCACATAGTTTTCGAATTGAGATGCACATGTTGAATATCAGTTCGATAGTGCTGAAAGGAATTGAGATTTCAGTGGTCTATTCGGCAAAGTTTGATATCAATTCATCAAAAACTGTTGAACCAATTCGACCCAAATCTTGAAACTGCACATAGTTTTCGAATTGAGATGCACATGTTGAATTTCAGATCGATAGTTCTGATAGGAATAAAGATTTCAGTTGTCGATTCGGCAAAATATCATTTCAATCCCCAAGGAACTATTGGATCGATTCGAACCAAATCTTGAATCTGCACATAGTTTTGAGATGCACATGTTGAATTTCAGTTCGATAGTTCAGATACGAATTGAGATTTCAGTGGTCAATTCGGCAAAGTGTGATATCAATTCCTCGAAAACTGTTGGATCAATTCGAACCAAATCTTGAAACTGCACATAGTTTTCGAATTGAGATGCACATGTTGAATTTCAGTTCGATAGTTCAGATAGGAATTGAGATTCTAGTGGTCTATTCGGCAAATTGTGATATCAATTCCTCGAAAACTGTTGGATCAATTCGAACCAAATCTTGAAACTGCACGTAGTTTTCGAATTGAGATGCACATGTTGAATTTCAGTTCGATAGTGCAGATAGGAATTGAGATTTCAGTGGTCTATTCAGCAAAGTGTGATATCCATTCCTCGAAAACTTTTGGATCAATTCGAACCAAATCTTGAAACTGCACATAGTTTTCGAATTGAGATGCACATGTTGAATTTCAGTTCGATAGTGCAGATAGGAATTGAGATTTCAGTGGTCTATTCGGCAAAGTGTGATATCAATTCCTCAAAAACTGTTGAACCAATTCGAACCAAATCTTGAAACTGCACATAGTTTTCGAATTGAGATCCACATGTTGAAATTCAGTTTGATAGTTCAGATAGGAATTGAGATTTCAGTGGTCTATTCGGCAAAGTGTGATATCAATTCCTCGAAAACTGTTGGATCGATTCGAACCAAATCTCGAAACTGCACATAGTTTTCGAATTGAGATGCACATGTTGAATTTCAGTTCGATAGTGCAGAAAGGAATTGAGATTTCAGTGGTCTATTCGGCAAAGTGTGATATCAATTCCTCAAAAACTGTTGAACCAATTCGACCCAAATCTTGAAACTGCACATAGTTTTCGAATTGAGATGCACATGTTGAATTTCAGTTCGATAGTGCAGAAAGGAATTGAGATTTCAGTGGTCTATTCGGCAAAGTGTGATATCAATTCCTCAAAAACTGTTGAACCAATTCGACCCAAATCTTGAAACTGCACATAGTTTTCGAATTGAGATGCACATGTTGAATTTCAGATCGATAGTTCTGATAGGAATGAAGATTTCAGTAGTCGATTCGGCAAAATATCATTTCAATCCCCAAGGAACTATTGGATCGATTCGAACCAAATCTTGAATCTGCACATAGTTTTCGAATTGAGATGTACATGTTGAATTTCAGTTCGATAGTTCAGATAGGAATTGAGATTTCAGTGGTCAATTCGGCAAAGTGGGATATCAATTCCTCGAAAACTGTTGGATCAATTCGAACCAAATCTTGAAACTACACATAGTTTGCGAATTGAGATGCACATGTTGAATTTCAGTTCGATAGTGCAGAAAGGAATTGAGATTTCAGTGGTCTATTCGGCAAAGTGTGATATCAATTCCTCAAAAACTGTTGAACCAATTCGACCCAAATCTTGAAACTGCACATAGTTTTCGAATTGAGATGCACATGTTGAATTTCAGATCGATAGTTCTGATAGGAATGAAGATTTCAGTAGTCGATTCGGCAAAATATCATTTCAATCCCCAAGGAACTATTGGATCGATTCGAACCAAATCTTGAATCTGCACATAGTTTTCGAATTGAGATGCACATGTTGAATTTCAGTTCGATAGTTCAGATAGGAATTGAGATTTCAGTGGTCAATTCGGCAAAGTGTGATATCAATTCCTCGAAAACTGTTGGATCAATTCGAACCAAATCTTGAAACTGCACGTAGTTTTCGAATTGAGATGCACATGTTGAATTTCAGATTGATAGTTCTGATAGGAATGAAGATTTCCGTAGTCGATTCGGCAAAATATCATTTCAATCCCTAAGGAACTATTGGATCGATTCGAACCAAATCGTGAAACTGCACATTGTTTTCGAAATGAGATGCACATGTTGAATTTCAGATCGATAGTTCTAATAGGAATGGAGATTACAGAAGTCGATTCGACAAAATATCATTTCAATTCCTAAGGAACTATTGGATCAATTCGAACCAAATCTTGAATCTGCTCATAGTTTTCGTATTGAGATGCACATGTTGAATTTCAGTTCGATAGTTCAGATAGAAATTGAGATTTCAGTGGTCAATTCGGCAAAGTGTGATATCAATTCCTCGAAAACTGTTGGATCAATTCGAACCAAATCTTGAAACTGCACGTAGTTTTCGAATTGAGATGCACATGTTGAATTTCAGATCGATAGTTCTGATAGGAATGAAGATTCCAGTAGTCGATTCGGCAAAATATCATTTCAATTCCTAAGGAACTATTGGATCGATTCGAACCAAATTTTGAAACTGCACATAGTTTTCGAATTGAGATGCACATGTTGAATTTCAGTTCGATAGTGCAGAAAGGAATTGAGATTTCAGTGGTCTATTCGGCAAAGTGTGATATCAATTCCTCAAAAACTGTTGAACCAATTCGACCCAAATCTTGAAACTGCACATAGTTTTCGAATTGAGATGCACATGTTGAATTTCAGATCGATAGTTCTGATAGGAATGAAGATTTCAGTAGTCGATTCGGCAAAATATCATTTCAATCCCCAAGGAACTATTGGATCGATTCGAACCAAATCTTGAATCTGCACATAGTTTTCGAATTGAGATGCACATGTTGAATTTCAGTTCGATAGTTCAGATAGGAATTGAGATTTCAGTGGTCAATTCGGCAAAGTGTGATATCAATTCCTCGAAAACTGTTGGATCAATTCGAACCAAATCTTGAAACTGCACGTAGTTTTCGAATTGAGATGCACATGTTGAATTTCAGATTGATAGTTCTGATAGGAATGAAGATTTCCGTAGTCGATTCGGCAAAATATCATCTCAATCCCTAAGGAACTATTGGATCGATTCGAACCAAATCGTGAAACTGCACATAGTTTTCGAAATGAGATGCACGTGTTGAATTTCAGATCGATAGTTCTAATAGGAATGGAGATTTCAGAAGTCGATTCGACAAAATATCATTTCAATTCCTAAGGAACTATTGGATCAATTCGAACCAAATCTTGAAACTGCTCATAGTTTTCGTATTGAGATGCACATGTTGAATTTCAGTTCGATAGTTCAGATAGAAATTGAGATTTCAGTGGTCAATTCGGCAAATTGTGATATCAATTCCTCGAAAACTGTTGGATCAATTCGAACCAAATCTTGAAACTGCACATAGTTTTCGGATTGAGATGTACATGTTGAATTTCAGTTCGATAGTTCAGATAGGAATTGAGATTTCAGTGGTCAATTCGGCAAAGTGTGATATCAATTCCTCGAAAACTGTTGAATCAATTCGAACCAAATCTTGAAACTGCACATAGTTTTCGAATTGAGATGCACATGTTGAATATCAGTTCGATAGTGCAGATAGGAATTGAGATATCAGTGTTCTATTCAGCAAAGTGTGATATCAATTCCTCGAAAACTGTTGGATCAATTCGAACCAAATCTTGAAACTGCACATAGTTTTCGAATTGAGATGCACATGTTGAATTTCAGTTCGATAGTGCAGATAGGAATTGAGATTTCAGTGGTCTATTCGGCAAAGTGTGATATCAATTCCTCAAAAACTGTTGAACCAATTCGAACCAAATCTTGAAACTGCACATAGTTTTCGAATTGAGATGCACATGTTGAAATTCAGTTTGATAGTTCAGATAGAAATTGAGATTTCAGTTGTCAATTCTGCAAAGTGTGATATCAATTCCTCGAAAACTGTTGGATCAATTCGAACCAAATTTTGAAACTGCACGTAGTTTTCGAATTGAGATGCACATGTTGAATTTCAGTTCGATAGTGCAGATAGGAATTGAGATTTCAGTGGTCTATTCGGCAAAGTGTAATATCAATTCCTCAAAAACTGTTGAACCAATTCGAACCAAATCTTGAAACTGCACATAGTTTTCGAATTGAGATGCACATGTTGAATTTCAGATCGATAGTTCTGATAGGAAATGAGATTTCAGTGGTCAATATGGCAAAGTGGGATATCAATTCCTCGAAAACTGTTGGATCAATTCGAACCAAATCTTGAAACTGCACATAGTTTGCGAATTGAGATGCACATGTTGAATTTCAGTTCGATAGTGCAGAAAGGAATTGAGATTTCAGTGGTCTATTCGGCAAAGTGTGATATCAATTCCTCAAAAACTGTTGAACCAATTCGACCCAAATCTTGAAACTGCACATAGTTTTCGAATTGAGATGCACATGTTGAATTTCAGATCGATAGTTCTGATAGGAATGAAGATTTCAGTAGTCGATTCGGCAAAATATCATTTCAATCCCCAAGGAACTATTGGATCGATTCGAACCAAATCTTGAATCTGCACATAGTTTTCGAATTGAGATGTACATGTTGAATTTCAGTTCGATAGTTCAGATAGGAATTGAGATTTCAGTGGTCAATTCGGCAAAGTGGGATATCAATTCCTCGAAAACTGTTGGATCAATTCGAACCAAATCTTGAAACTACACATAGTTTGCGAATTGAGATGCACATGTTGAATTTCAGTTCGATAGTGCAGAAAGGAATTGAGATTTCAGTGGTCTATTCGGCAAAGTGTGATATCAATTCCTCAAAAACTGTTGAACCAATTCGACCCAAATCTTGAAACTGCACATAGTTTTCGAATTGAGATGCACATGTTGAATTTCAGATCGATAGTTCTGATAGGAATGAAGATTTCACTAGTCGATTCGGCAAAATATCATTTCAATCCCCAAGGAACTATTGGATCGATTCGAACCAAATCTTGAATCTGCACATAGTTTTCGAATTGAGATGCACATGTTGAATTTCAGTTCGATAGTTCAGATAGGAATTGAGATTTCAGTGGTCAATTCGGCAAAGAGTGATATCAATTCCTCGAAAACTGTTGGATCAATTCGAACCAAATCTTGAAACTGCACGTAGTTTTCGAATTGAGATGCACATGTTGAATTTCAGATTGATAGTTCTGATAGGAATGAAGATTTCAGTAGTCGATTCGGCAAAATATCATTTCAATCCCTAAGGAACTATTGGATCGATTCGAACCAAATCGTGAAACTGCACATTGTTTTCGAAATGAGATGCACATGTTGAATTTCAGATCGATAGTTCTAATAGGAATGGAGATTCCAGAAGTCGATTCGACAAAATATCATTTCAATTCCTAAGGAACTATTGGATCAATTCGAACCAAATCTTGAAACTGCACATAGTTTTCGAATTGAGATGCACATGTTGAATTTCAGTTCGATAGTTCAGATAGGAATTGAGATTCTAGTGGTCTATTCGGCAAATTGTGATATCAATTCCTCGAAAACTGTTGGATCAATTCGAACCAAATCTTGAAACTGCACATAGTTTCGAATTGAGATGCACATGTTGAATTTCAGTTCGATAGTTCAGATAGGAATTGAGATTTCAGTGGTCAATTCGGCAAAGTGGGATATCAATTCCTCGAAAACTGTTGGATCAATTCGAACCAAATCTTGAAACTACACATAGTTTGCGAATTGAGATGCACATGTTGAATTTCAGTTCGATAGTGCAGATAGGAATTGAGATTTCAGTGGTCTATTCGGCAAAGTGTAATATCAATTCCTCAAAAACTGTTGAACCAATTCGAACCAAATCTTGAAACTGCACATAGTTTTCGAATTGAGATGCACATGTTGAATTTCAGATCGATAGTTCTGATAGGAAATGAGATTTCAGTGGTCAATATGGCAAAGTGGGATATCAATTCCTCGAAAACTGTTGGATCAATTCGAACCAAATCTTGAAACTGCACATAGTTTGCGAATTGAGATGCACATGTTGAATTTCAGTTCGATAGTGCAGAAAGGAATTGAGATTTCAGTGGTCTATTCGGCAAAGTGTGATATCAATTCCTCAAAAACTGTTGAACCAATTCGACCCAAATCTTGAAACTGCACATAGTTTTCGAATTGAGATGCACATGTTGAATTTCAGATCGATAGTTCTGATAGGAATGAAGATTTCAGTAGTCGATTCGGCAAAATATCATTTCAATCCCCAAGGAACTATTGGATCGATTCGAACCAAATCTTGAATCTGCACATAGTTTTCGAATTGAGATGTACATGTTGAATTTCAGTTCGATAGTTCAGATAGGAATTGAGATTTCAGTGGTCAATTCGGCAAAGTGGGATATCAATTCCTCGAAAACTGTTGGATCAATTCGAACCAAATCTTGAAACTACACATAGTTTGCGAATTGAGATGCACATGTTGAATTTCAGTTCGATAGTGCAGAAAGGAATTGAGATTTCAGTGGTCTATTCGGCAAAGTGTGATATCAATTCCTCAAAAACTGTTGAACCAATTCGACCCAAATCTTGAAACTGCACATAGTTTTCGAATTGAGATGCACATGTTGAATTTCAGATCGATAGTTCTGATAGGAATGAAGATTTCACTAGTCGATTCGGCAAAATATCATTTCAATCCCCAAGGAACTATTGGATCGATTCGAACCAAATCTTGAATCTGCACATAGTTTTCGAATTGAGATGCACATGTTGAATTTCAGTTCGATAGTTCAGATAGGAATTGAGATTTCAGTGGTCAATTCGGCAAAGAGTGATATCAATTCCTCGAAAACTGTTGGATCAATTCGAACCAAATCTTGAAACTGCACGTAGTTTTCGAATTGAGATGCACATGTTGAATTTCAGATTGATAGTTCTGATAGGAATGAAGATTTCAGTAGTCGATTCGGCAAAATATCATTTCAATCCCTAAGGAACTATTGGATCGATTCGAACCAAATCGTGAAACTGCACATTGTTTTCGAAATGAGATGCACATGTTGAATTTCAGATCGATAGTTCTAATAGGAATGGAGATTCCAGAAGTCGATTCGACAAAATATCATTTCAATTCCTAAGGAACTATTGGATCAATTCGAACCAAATCTTGAAACTGCACATAGTTTTCGAATTGAGATGCACATGTTGAATTTCAGTTCGATAGTTCAGATAGGAATTGAGATTCTAGTGGTCTATTCGGCAAATTGTGATATCAATTCCTCGAAAACTGTTGGATCAATTCGAACCAAATCTTGAAACTGCACATAGTTTTCGAATTGAGATGCACATGTTGAATTTCAGTTCGATAGTTCAGATAGGAATTGAGATTTCAGTGGTCAATTCGGCAAAGTGTGATATCAATTCCTCGAAAACTGTTGGATCAATTCGAACCAAATCTTGAAACTGCACATAGTTTTCGAATTGAGATGCACATGTTGAATATCAGTTCGATAGTGCTGAAAGGAATTGAGATTTCAGTGGTCTATTCAGCAAAGTGTGATATCAATTCCTCGAAAACTGTTGGATCAATTCGAACCAAATCTTGAAACTGCACATAGTTTTCGAATTGAGATGCACATGTTGAATTTCAGTTCGATAGTGCAGATAGGAATTGAGATTTCAGTGGTCTATTCGGCAAAGTGTGATATCAATTCCTCAAAAACTGTTGAACCAATTCGAACCAAATCTTGAAACTGCACATAGTTTTCGAATTGAGATGCACATGTTGAAATTCAGTTTGATAGTTCAGATAGAAATTGAGATTTCAGTTGTCAATTCTGCAAAGTGTGATATCAATTCCTCGAAAACTGTTGGATCAATTCGAACCAAATCTTGAAACTGCACGTAGTTTTCGAATTGAGATGCACATGTTGAATTTCAGTTCGATAGTGCAGATAGGAATTGAGATTTCAGTGGTCTATTCGGCAAAGTGTAATATCAATTCCTCAAAAACTGTTGAACCAATTCGAACCAAATCTTGAAACTGCACATAGTTTTCGAATTGAGATGCACATGTTGAAATTCAGTTTGATAGTTCAGATAGAAATTGAGATTTCAGTTGTCAATTCGGCAAAGTGTGATATCAATTCCTCGAAAACTGTTGGATCAATTCGAACCAAATCTTGAAACTGCACGTAGTTTTCGAATTGAGATGCACATGTTGAATTTCAGTTCGATAGTGCAGATAGGAATTGAGATTTCAGTGGTCTACTCGGCAAAGTGTGATATCAATTCCTCGAAAACTGTTGGATCAATTCGAACCAAATCTTGAAACTGCACATAGTTTTCGGATTGAGATGTACATGTTGAATTTCAGTTCGATAGTTCAGATAGGAATTGAGATTTCAGTGGTCAATTCGGCAAAGTGTGATATCAATTCCTCGAAAACTGTTGGATCAATTCGAACCAAATCTTGAAACTGCACATAGTTTTCGAATTGAGATGCACATGTTGAATTTCAGATCGATAGTTCTGATAGGAATGAAGATTTCAGTAGTCGATTCGGCAAAATATCATTTCAATCCCTAAGGAACTATTGGATCGATTCGAACCAAATCGTGAAACTGCACGTAGTTTTCGAATTGAGATGCACATGTTGAATTTCAGTTCGATAGTGCAGATAGGAATTGAGATTTCAGTGGTCTACTCGGCAAAGTGTGATATCAATTCCTCGAAAACTGTTGGATCAATTCGAACCAAATCTTGAAACTGCACATAGTTTTCGGATTGAGATGTACATGTTGAATTTCAGTTCGATAGTGCAGATAGGAATTGAGATTTCAGTGGTCTACTCGGCAAAGTGTGATATCAATTCCTCGAAAACTGTTGGATCAATTCGAACCAAATCTTGAAACTGCACATAGTTTTCGAATTGAGATGCACATGTTGAATTTCAGTTCGATAGTGCAGATAGGAATTGAGATTTCAGTGGTCTATTCGGCAAAGTGTGATATCAATTCCTCAAAAACTGTTGAACCAATTCGAACCAAATCTTGAAACTGCACATAGTTTTCGAATTGAGATGCACATGTTGAAATTCAGTTTGATAGTTCAGATAGAAATTGAGATTTCAGTTGTCAATTCTGCAAAGTGTGATATCAATTCCTCGAAAACTGTTGGATCAATTCGAACCAAATTTTGAAACTGCACGTAGTTTTCGAATTGAGATGCACATGTTGAATTTCAGTTCGATAGTGCAGATAGGAATTGAGATTTCAGTGGTCTATTCGGCAAAGTGTAATATCAATTCCTCAAAAACTGTTGAACCAATTCGAACCAAATCTTGAAACTGCACATAGTTTTCGAATTGAGATGCACATGTTGAATTTCAGATCGATAGTTC
Source organism: Coccinella septempunctata (assembly GCF_907165205.1). Taxonomy (NCBI): domain Eukaryota; kingdom Metazoa; phylum Arthropoda; class Insecta; order Coleoptera; family Coccinellidae; genus Coccinella; species Coccinella septempunctata. The sequence goes on from NC_058196.1 coordinate 9,542,490, forward strand.
TGATAGGAAATGAGATTTCAGTGGTCAATATGGCAAAGTGGGATATCAATTCCTCGAAAACTGTTGGATCAATTCGAACCAAATCTTGAAACTGCACATAGTTTGCGAATTGAGATGCACATGTTGAATTTCAGTTCGATAGTGCAGAAAGGAATTGAGATTTCAGTGGTCTATTCGGCAAAGTGTGATATCAATTCCTCAAAAACTGTTGAACCAATTCGACCCAAATCTTGAAACTGCACATAGTTTTCGAATTGAGATGCACATGTTGAATTTCAGATCGATAGTTCTGATAGGAATGAAGATTTCAGTAGTCGATTCGGCAAAATATCATTTCAATCCCCAAGGAACTATTGGATCGATTCGAACCAAATCTTGAATCTGCACATAGTTTTCGAATTGAGATGTACATGTTGAATTTCAGTTCGATAGTTCAGATAGGAATTGAGATTTCAGTGGTCAATTCGGCAAAGTGGGATATCAATTCCTCGAAAACTGTTGGATCAATTCGAACCAAATCTTGAAACTACACATAGTTTGCGAATTGAGATGCACATGTTGAATTTCAGTTCGATAGTGCAGAAAGGAATTGAGATTTCAGTGGTCTATTCGGCAAAGTGTGATATCAATTCCTCAAAAACTGTTGAACCAATTCGACCCAAATCTTGAAACTGCACATAGTTTTCGAATTGAGATGCACATGTTGAATTTCAGATCGATAGTTCTGATAGGAATGAAGATTTCACTAGTCGATTCGGCAAAATATCATTTCAATCCCCAAGGAACTATTGGATCGATTCGAACCAAATCTTGAATCTGCACATAGTTTTCGAATTGAGATGCACATGTTGAATTTCAGTTCGATAGTTCAGATAGGAATTGAGATTTCAGTGGTCAATTCGGCAAAGAGTGATATCAATTCCTCGAAAACTGTTGGATCAATTCGAACCAAATCTTGAAACTGCACGTAGTTTTCGAATTGAGATGCACATGTTGAATTTCAGATTGATAGTTCTGATAGGAATGAAGATTTCAGTAGTCGATTCGGCAAAATATCATTTCAATCCCTAAGGAACTATTGGATCGATTCGAACCAAATCGTGAAACTGCACATTGTTTTCGAAATGAGATGCACATGTTGAATTTCAGATCGATAGTTCTAATAGGAATGGAGATTCCAGAAGTCGATTCGACAAAATATCATTTCAATTCCTAAGGAACTATTGGATCAATTCGAACCAAATCTTGAAACTGCACATAGTTTTCGAATTGAGATGCACATGTTGAATTTCAGTTCGATAGTTCAGATAGGAATTGAGATTCTAGTGGTCTATTCGGCAAATTGTGATATCAATTCCTCGAAAACTGTTGGATCAATTCGAACCAAATCTTGAAACTGCACATAGTTTTCGAATTGAGATGCACATGTTGAATTTCAGTTCGATAGTTCAGATAGGAATTGAGATTTCAGTGGTCAATTCGGCAAAGTGTGATATCAATTCCTCGAAAACTGTTGGATCAATTCGAACCAAATCTTGAAACTGCACATAGTTTTCGAATTGAGATGCACATGTTGAATATCAGTTCGATAGTGCTGAAAGGAATTGAGATTTCAGTGGTCTATTCAGCAAAGTGTGATATCAATTCCTCGAAAACTGTTGGATCAATTCGAACCAAATCTTGAAACTGCACATAGTTTTCGAATTGAGATGCACATGTTGAATATCAGTTCGATAGTGCAGATAGGAATTGAGATTTCAGTGGTCTATTCGGCAAAGTGTGATATCAATTCCTCAAAAACTGTTGAACCAATTCGAACCAAATCTTGAAACTGCACATAGTTTTCGAATTGAGATGCACATGTTGAAATTCAGTTTGATAGTTCAGATAGAAATTGAGATTTCAGTTGTCAATTCTGCAAAGTGTGATATCAATTCCTCGAAAACTGTTGGATCAATTCGAACCAAATCTTGAAACTGCACGTAGTTTTCGAATTGAGATGCACATGTTGAATTTCAGTTCGATAGTGCAGATAGGAATTGAGATTTCAGTGGTCTATTCGGCAAAGTGTAATATCAATTCCTCAAAAACTGTTGAACCAATTCGAACCAAATCTTGAAACTGCACATAGTTTTCGAATTGAGATGCACATGTTGAAATTCAGTTTGATAGTTCAGATAGAAATTGAGATTTCAGTTGTCAATTCGGCAAAGTGTGATATCAATTCCTCGAAAACTGTTGGATCAATTCGAACCAAATCTTGAAACTGCACGTAGTTTTCGAATTGAGATGCACATGTTGAATTTCAGTTCGATAGTGCAGATAGGAATTGAGATTTCAGTGGTCTACTCGGCAAAGTGTGATATCAATTCCTCGAAAACTGTTGGATCAATTCGAACCAAATCTTGAAACTGCACATAGTTTTCGGATTGAGATGTACATGTTGAATTTCAGTTCGATAGTTCAGATAGGAATTGAGATTTCAGTGGTCAATTCGGCAAAGTGTGATATCAATTCCTCGAAAACTGTTGGATCAATTCGAACCAAATCTTGAAACTGCACATAGTTTTCGAATTGAGATGCACATGTTGAATTTCAGATCGATAGTTCTGATAGGAATGAAGATTTCAGTAGTCGATTCGGCAAAATATCATTTCAATCCCTAAGGAACTATTGGATCGATTCGAACCAAATCGTGAAACTGCACATAGTTTTCGAAATGAGATGCACATGTTGAATTTCAGATCGATAGTTCTAATAGGAATGGAGATTTCAGAAGTCGATTCGACAAAATATCATTTCAATTCCTAAGGAACTATTGGATCAATTCGAACCAAATCTTGAAACTGCTCATAGTTTTCGTATTGAGATGCACATGTTGAATTTCAGTTCGATAGTGCAGATAGGAATTGAGATTTCAGTGGTCTATTCGGCAAAGTGTGATATCAATTCCTCGAAAACTGTTGGATCGATTCGAACCAAATCTTGAAACTGCACATAGTTTTCGAATTGAGATGCACATGTTGAATTTCAGTTCGATAGTTCAGATAGGAATTGAGATTTCAGTGGTCTATTCAGCAAAGTGTGATATCAATTCCTCAAAAACTGTTGAACCAATTCGAACCAAATCTTGAAACAGCACGTAGTTTTCGAATTGAGATGCACATGTTGAATTTCAGTTCGATAGTGCAGATAGGAATTGAGATTTCAGTGGTCTATTCGGCAAAGTGTGATGTCAATTCCTCGAAAACTGTTGGATCGATTCAAACCAAATCTTGAAACTGCACATAGTTTTCGAATTGAGATGCACATGTTGAATTTCAGTTCGATAGTTCAGATAGGAATTGAGATTTCAGTGGTCTATTCAGCAAAGTGTGATATCAATTCCTCAAAAACTGTTGAACCAATTCGAACCAAATCTTGAAACTGCACATAGTTTTCGAATTGAGATGCACATGTTGAATTTCAGTTCGATAGTTCAGATAGAAATTGAGATTTAAGTGGTCAATTCGGCAAAGTGTGATATCAATTCCTCGAAAACTGTTGGATCAATTCGAACCAAATCTTGAAACTGCACATAGTTTTCGAATTGAGATGCACATGTTGAATTTCAGTTCGATAGTGCAGATAGGAATTGAGATTTCAGTGGTCTATTCGGCAAAGTGTGATATCAATTCCTCAAAAACTGTTGAACCAATTCGACCCAAATCGTGAAACTGCATATAGTTTTCGAATTGAGATGCACATGTTGAATTTCAGATCGATAGTTCTGATAGCAATGAAGATTCCAGTAGTCGATTCGGCAAAAAATCATTTCAATTCCTAAGGAACTATTGGATCGATTCGAACCAAATCTTGAAACTGCACATAGTTTTCGAATTGAGATGCACATGTTGAATTTCAGTTCGATAGTTCAGATAGGAATTGAGATTCTAGTGGTCTATTCGGCAAATTGTGATATCAATTCCTCGAAAACTGTTGGATCAATTCGAACCAAATCTTGAAACTGCACGTAGTTTTCGAATTGAGATGCACATGTTGAATTTCAGTTCGATAGTGCAGATAGGAATTGAGATTTCAGTGGTCTATTCAGCAAAGTGTGATATCCATTCCTCGAAAACTTTTGGATCAATTCGAACCAAATCTTGAAACTGCACATAGTTTTCGAATTGAGATGCACATGTTGAATTTCAGTTCGATAGTGCAGATAGGAATTGAGATTTCAGTGGTCTATTCGGCAAAGTGTGATATCAATTCCTCAAAAACTGTTGAACCAATTCGAACCAAATCTTGAAACTGGACATAGTTTTCGAATTGAGATCCACATGTTGAAATTCAGTTTGATAGTTCAGATAGAAATTGAGATTTCAGTTGTCAATTCGGCAAAGTGTGATATCAATTCCTCGAAAACTGTTGGATCAATTCGAACCAAATCTTGAAACTGCACATAGTTTTCGGATTGAGATGTACATGTTGAATTTCAGTTCGATAGTTCAGATAGGAATTGAGATTTCAGTGGTCAATTCGGCAAAGTGTGATATCAATTCCTCGAAAACTGTTGGATCAATTCGAACCAAATCTTGAAACTGCACATAGTTTTCGAATTGAGATGCACATGTTGAATTTCAGATCGATAGTTCTGATAGGAATGAAGATTCCAGTAGTCGATTCGGCAAAATATCATTTCAATCCCTAAGGAACTATTGGATCGATTCGAACCAAATCGTGAAACTGCACATAGTTTTCGAAATGAGATGCACATGTTGAATTTCAGATCGATAGTTCTAATAGGAATGGAGATTTTAGTGGTCTATTCAGCAAAGTGTGATATCCATTCCTCGAAAACTTTTGGATCAATTCGAACCAAATCTTGAAACTGCACATAGTTTTCGGATTGAGATGTACATGTTGAATTTCAGTTCGATAGTTCAGATAGGAATTGAGATTTCAGTGGTCAATTCGGCAAAGTGTGATATCAATTCCTCAAAAACTGTTGAACCAATTCGAACCAAATCTTGAAACTGCACGTAGTTTTCGAATTGAGATGCACATGTTGAAATTCAGTTTGATAGTTCAGATATAAATTGAGATTTCAGTTGTCAATTCGGCAAAGTGTGATATCAATACCTCGAAAACTGTTGGATCAATTCGAACCAAATCTTGAAACTGCACATAGTTTTCGAATTGAGATGCACATGTTGAATTTCAGTTCGATAGTTCAGATAGGAATTGAGATTTCAGTGGTCAATTCGGCAAAGTGTGATATCAATTCCTCGAAAACTGTTGGATCAATTCGAACCAAATCTTGAAACTGCACATAGTTTTCGAATTGAGATGCACATGTTGAATATCAGTTCGATAGTGCTGAAAGGAATTGAGATTTCAGTGGTCTATTCGGCAAAGTTTGATATCAATTCATCAAAAACTGTTGAACCAATTCGACCCAAATCTTGAAACTGCACATAGTTTTCGAATTGAGATGCACATGTTGAATTTCAGATCGATAGTTCTGATAGGAATAAAGATTTCAGTAGTCGATTCGGAAAAATATCATTTCAATCCCCAAGGAACTATTGGATCGATTCGAACCAAATCTTGAATCTGCACATAGTTTTGAGATGCACATGTTGAATTTCAGTTCGATAGTTCAGATACGAATTGAGATTTCAGTGGTCAATTCGGCAAAGTGTGATATCAATTCCTCGAAAACTGTTGGATCAATTCGAACCAAATCTTGAAACTGCACATAGTTTTCGAATTGAGATGCACATGTTGAATTTCAGTTCGATAGTGCAGATAGGAATTGAGATTTCAGTGGTCTATTCGGCAAAGTGTGATATCAATTCCTCAAAAACTGTTGAACCAATTCGACCCAAATCGTGAAACTGCATATAGTTTTCGAATTGAGATGCACATGTTGAATTTCAGATCGATAGTTCTGATAGCAATGAAGATTCCAGTAGTCGATTCGGCAAAAAATCATTTCAATTCCTAAGGAACTATTGGATCGATTCGAACCAAATCTTGAAACTGCACATAGTTTTCGAATTGAGATGCACATGTTGAATTTCAGTTCGATAGTTCAGATAGGAATTGAGATTCTAGTGGTCTATTCGGCAAATTGTGATATCAATTCCTCGAAAACTGTTGGATCAATTCGAACCAAATCTTGAAACTGCACGTTGTTTTCGAATTGAGATGCACATGTTGAATTTCAGTTCGATAGTGCAGATAGGAATTGAGATTTCAGTGGTCTATTCAGCAAAGTGTGATATCCATTCCTCGAAAACTTTTGGATCAATTCGAACCAAATCTTGAAACTGCACATAGTTTTCGAATTGAGATGCACATGTTGAATTTCAGTTCGATAGTGCAGATAGGAATTGAGATTTCAGTGGTCTATTCGGCAAAGTGTGATATCAATTCCTCAAAAACTGTTGAACCAATTCGAACCAAATCTTGAAACTGGACATAGTTTTCGAATTGAGATCCACATGTTGAAATTCAGTTTGATAGTTCAGATAGAAATTGAGATTTCAGTTGTCAATTCGGCAAAGTGTGATATCAATTCCTCGAAAACTGTTGGATCAATTCGAACCAAATCTTGAAACTGCACATAGTTTTCGGATTGAGATGTACATGTTGAATTTCAGTTCGATAGTTCAGATAGGAATTGAGATTTCAGTGGTCAATTCGGCAAAGTGTGATATCAATTCCTCGAAAACTGTTGGATCAATTCGAACCAAATCTTGAAACTGCACATAGTTTTCGAATTGAGATGCACATGTTGAATTTCAGATCGATAGTTCTGATAGGAATGAAGATTCCAGTAGTCGATTCGGCAAAATATCATTTCAATCCCTAAGGAACTATTGGATCGATTCGAACCAAATCGTGAAACTGCACATAGTTTTCGAAATGAGATGCACATGTTGAATTTCAGATCGATAGTTCTAATAGGAATGGAGATTTTAGTGGTCTATTCAGCAAAGTGTGATATCCATTCCTCGAAAACTTTTGGATCAATTCGAACCAAATCTTGAAACTGCACATAGTTTTCGGATTGAGATGTACATGTTGAATTTCAGTTCGATAGTTCAGATAGGAATTGAGATTTCAGTGGTCAATTCGGCAAAGTGTGATATCAATTCCTCAAAAACTGTTGAACCAATTCGAACCAAATCTTGAAACTGCACATAGTTTTCGAATTGAGATGCACATGTTGAAATTCAGTTTGATAGTTCAGATAGAAATTGAGATTTCAGTTGTCAATTCGGCAAAGTGTGATATCAATACCTCGAAAACTGTTGGATCAATTCGAACCAAATCTTGAAACTGCACATAGTTTTCGGATTGAGATGTACATGTTGAATTTCAGTTCGATAGTTCAGATAGGAATTGAGATTTCAGTGGTCAATTCGGCAAAGTGTGATATCAATTCCTCGAAAACTATTGGATCGATTCGACCCAAATCGTGAAACTGCATATAGTTTTCGAATTGAGATGCACATGTTGAATTTCAGATCGATAGTTCTGATAGGAATGAAGATTCCAGTAGTCGATTCGGCAAAATATCATTTCAATCCCTAAGGAACTATTGGATCGATTCGAACCAAATCGTGAAACTGCACATAGTTTTCGAAATGAGATGCACATGTTGAATTTCAGATCGATAGTTCTAATAGGAATGGAGATTTCAGAAGTCGATTCGACAAAATGTCATTTCAATTCCTAAGGAACTATTGGATCAATCCGAACCAAATCTTGAAACTGCTCATAGTTTTCGTATTGAGATACACATGTTGAATTTCAGTTCGATAGTTCAGATAGAAATTGAGATTTCAGTGGTCAATTCGGCAAAGTGTGATATCAATACCTCGAAAACTGTTGGATCAATTCGGACCAAATCTCTAAACTGCACATAGTTTTCGGATTGAGATGTACATGTTAAATTTCAGTTCGATAGTTCAGATAGGAATTGAGATTTCAGTGGTCAATTCGGCAAAGTGTGATATCAATTCCTCAAAAACTGTTGAACCAATTCGAACCAAATCTTGAAACTGCACATAGTTTTCGAATTGAGATGCACATGTTGAAATTCAGTTTGATAGTTCAGATAGAAATTGAGATTCCAGTGGTCTATTCGGCAAAGTGTGATATCAATTCCTCAAAAACTGTTGAACCAATTCGACCCAAATCTTGAAACTTCACATAGTTTTCGAATTGAGATGCACATGTTGAATTTCAGTTCGATAGTTCAGATAGAAATTGAGATTTCAGTGGTCAATTCGACAAAGTGTGATATCAATTCCTCGAAAACTGTCGGATCAATTCGAACCAAATCTTGAAACTGCACGTAGTTTTCGAATTGAGATGCACATGTTGAAATTCAGTTTGATAGTTCAGATAGAAATTGAGATTTCAGTGGTCTATTCGGCAAAGTGTGATATCAATTCCTCGAAAACTGTTGGATCAATTCGAACCAAATCTTGAAACTGCACATAGTTTTCGAATTGATCCAACAGTTTTCGAGGAATTGATATCACACTTTGCCGAATTGACCACTGAAATCTCAATTCCTATCTGAACTATCGAACTGAAATTCAACATGTGCATCTCAATTCGAAAACTATGTGCAGTTTCAAGATTTGGTTCGAATCGATCCAATAGTTCCTTAGGAATTGAAATGATATTTTGCCGAATCGACTACTGAAATCTTCATTCCTATCAGAACTATCGATCTGAAATTCAACATGTGCATCTCAATTCGAAAACTATATGCAGTTTCACGATTTGGGTCGAATCGATCCAATAGTTTTCGAGGAATTGATATCACACTTTGCCGAATTGACCACTGAAATCTCAATTCCTATCTGAACTATCGAACTGAAATTCAACATGTACATCTCAATCCGAAAACTATGTGCAGTTTCAAGATTTGGTTCGAATTGATCCAACAGTTTTCGAGGTATTGATATCACACTTTGCCGAATTGACAACTGAAATCTCAATTTCTATCTGAACTATCAAACTGAATTTCAACATGTGCATCTCAATTCGAAAACTACGTGCAGTTTCAAGATTTGGTTCGAATTGATCCAACAGTTTTCGAGGAATTGATATCACACTTTGTCGAATTGACCACTGAAATCTCAATTTCTATCTGAACTATCGAACTGAAATTCAACATGTGCATCTCAATTCGAAAACTATGTACAGTTTCAAGATTTGGTTCGAATTGGTTCAACAGTTTTTGAGGAATTGATATCACACTTTGCCGAATAGACCACTGAAATCTCAATTCCTATCTGAACTATCGAACTGAAATTCAACATGTGCATCTCAATTCGAAAACTATGTGCAGTTTCAAGATTTGGTTCGAATCGATCCAACAGTTTTCGAGGAATTGATATCACACTTTTCCGAATAGACCACTGAAATCTCAATTCCTATCTGCACTATCGAACTGAAATTCAACATGTGCATCTCAATTCGAAAACTACGTGCAGTTTCAAGATTTGGTTCGAATTGATCCAACAGTTTTCGAGGAATTGATATCACTCTTTTGCCGAATTGACAACTGAAATCTCAATTTCTATCTGAACTATCAAACTGAATTTCAACATGTGCATCTCAATTCGAAAACTATGTGCAGTTTCAAGATTTGGTTCGAATTGGTTCAACAGTTTTTGAGGAATTGATATCACACTTTGCCGAATAGACCACTGAAATCTCAATTCCTATCTGCACTATCGAACTGAAATTCAACATGTGCATCTCAATTCGAAAACTATGTGCAGTTTCAAGATTTGGTTCGAGTTGATCCAACAGTTTTCGAGGAATTGATATCACACTTTGCTGAATAGACCACTGAAATCTCAATTCCTATCTGCACTATCGAACTGAAATTCAACATGTGCATCTCAATTCGAAAACTACGTGCAGTTTCAAGATTTGGTTCGAATTGATCCAACAGTTTTCGAGGAATTGATATCACACTTTGTCGAATTGACCACTGAAATCTCAATTTCTATCTGAACTATCGAACTGAAATTCAACATGTGCATCTCAATACGAAAACTATGAGCAGTTTCAAGATTTGGTTCGAATTGATCCAATAGTTCCTTAGGAATTGAAATGATATTTTGTCGAATCGACTTCTGAAATCTCCATTCCTATTAGAACTATCGATCTGAAATTCAACATGTGCATCTCATTTCGAAAACTATGTGCAGTTTCACGATTTGTTTCGAATCGATCCAATAGTTCCTTAGGGATTGAAATGATATTTTGCCGAATCGACTACTGAAATCTTCATTCCTATCAGAACTATTGATCTGAGATTCAACATGTGCATCTCAATTCGAAAACTATGTGCAGTTTCAAGATTTGGGTCGAATTGGTTCAACAGTTTTTGAGGAATTGATATCACACTTTGCCGAATAGACCACTGAAATCTCAATTCCTATCTGCACTATCGAACTGAAATTCAACATGTGCATCTCAATTCGAAAACTATGTGCAGTTTCAAGATTTGGTTCGAATCGATCCAACAGTTTTCGAGGAATTGATATCACACTTTGCCGAATAGACCACTGAAAGGTAGTTTGAGATTTTGAAAGGGGGCAGAAATTTCGGTGGTCATCTTACGGTTCTCAGAAAAAAATTACGTACCTAGCCATTCCTACGAGTATATAAATGAACGTAAATGGGTGTCTTTGTACAGTTGTGCTTCGTTTTTCAATCGTGTCAGTACAGTTAAAATTTTTAATCTACAGTGTGTTTAAAACCTGAAATATGTCGCGAAGAGAGAATAAAACAAGACACCACAATTCTCGCAGAATGGTAAGTGCATAAAAGTTTTCTGTAAAGAGATTTGCAATGATTCTTGAAAATTCTTGTATACGCGAAATCTTTGATTCGTACAAACATTTTAACAGTATATTCTTGAGGTCAAAAAAAACATTTTTTTCCTGAACCATTTTTTCCGAATCGGCTCGGTTTAAAAGATACAGGCTGATGAAAAAAATTTTCTCTCACTAAAGGTTTTATCGAATGAAATGAATTTCGCAAAATAGTTTATCATTTATTTGATGAATCTTTTTTAAACACAAAATATCACCTACATCTCCAGTTTTTCCATTATGACCATTACGTACCATGAACTGATTTGACTGATTGCAATTCTGTTTGAAAGAACCATATATGTGTAGTGTCAAAGATTCTGCTTTTATTCTGAAGGGAATCTTGTTTCTCTATGGCTCATTATGAAAACTTAAAATGGCTATATCTTTTTATCAGGGCTGAATCGAAAAAAATGGTATAAAAAAATGTTTCTTTTCACCTCGATAATATATTGTTTAAATATTTGTAAGAGTCACAGATTCATCCTGTATAGACCGACTGAATTTTTGTTGTTCACAAAACCTGATATATAAGTATTAACTTCATAGCAATCGCCTAATTTCTCTTAAATTCTTTACAGACCATCAATATTCCAAAAGAAAATATTGAGGATCCTCAGAAAACCGATCTTCATGTGGCTGTCGAAACGGGAAATTTGGAGAAAGTCCTGTTTTTATTACGAAAAGGAGCTAATGTCAATGCCACTGACTCGAAAAAGGTTACCCCCCTCCACCTGGCTATACAATTTAGGCATCTCCATCTGGTTGAAACCCTGGTGACTAATGGTGCCAATGTTGAAGCAGAAACATGCGACGGTTCCAAGCCTATCCACATGGTGAATGATAGCAGTGAAAAGAGAAAAGAATGCATTGAAGAACTTCTCAAATATAACGTCAACTTAGATGCCATTGATATAAGGGGGAACACCCTGCTGCTGCTGATGGCTAAAAAATGGCCTAGTCCTGAATTGATCAGGCTACTTCTAGATAACACCAGCGATGCCAGCAACACCGATTTCAAACTGAACAATTGTCTGCATTGCCTAGCGATGCTGACGAATGTGAAACCGGAGATTTACAAAGAAGCAACATATATCCTCACAGAACGTGGCATAGACGTAAACGCGATAAACATGGCCAGCGAGAGGCCTTTGCACAAAGCAGTCTCCTATGGGAACCTGCCAATGGCAGCTTGTCTTCTGCGACATGGGGCAAGATTGGACATGCTGAACAAGCAGAATTTGAATCCGTTCGAGCTGGCCATCAAGAGAGGAAATTCGAAAATGAAATTATTGATCATGAAATACGCCTTCATCCATACACTGAATGGAATTCCTATTCCTGAGAAGATCCATGAGGATATCTACTCTGACGATGAGCTGAGATGTCTGTGGCATCGTCTCGATAAGGATTTAATTCATTTCGAGAACTCCGTCAGATTTGATGGGAGATTCCCATTTACACCTTTCCAAATACTGAGTGGCCGAGTTTATATGTATCCGACGCTTATCTCGTCTCTTGATCCTTCTACAGCGATGGTTGGCGAACCACGATCAGCCTTCTTCGACGAGGTTTTGGAAACCTGGGAGCTTACAGTCAGGAGAATTAAAGATATTTATTCAGAAAGGAAGGATTTCACCACAATAGGTTTACCAATTATTCGACCAAAGTCCCATATGAGAGGATTGTAAATAATAATTGTGTTTATATTAATGTATATATCGATTCAAAGAATGCTTTTTTTCTGTTAATAAATTCATCGTTAAAATACACTGCGTAAAAAATTAATGCACATCCTGAAAATCCCACTTCTAATGAAAGTTAACTGTACATTGACTTTATTTATAACTTATTTTTTAAGTTCTCTCGGGAAGGTTTTGAACGAAACAACACACATTAAATGGAAGAAAAATTCAGGATTTCACCGAATCTTTGGTAACACTCGCAAAAACTGTAATTAACGCAATCTGCACGTAGTTTTCGAATTGAGATGCACATGTTGAATTTCAGTTCGATAGTGCAGATAGGAATTGAGATTTCAGTGGTCTATTCAGCAAAGTGTGATATCCATTCCTCGAAAACTGTTGGATCAATTCGAACCAAATCTTGAAACTGCACATAGTTTTCGAATTGAGATGCACATGTTGAATTTCAGTTCGATAGTGCAGATAGGAATTGAGATTTCAGTGGTCTATTCGGCAAAGTGTGATATCAATTCCTCAAAAACTGTTGAACCAATTCGAACCAAATCTTGAAACTGCACATAGTTTTCGAATTGAGATCCACATGTTGAAATTCAGTTTGATAGTTCAGATAGAAATTGAGATTTCAGTTGTCAATTCGGCAAAGTGTGATATCAATTCCTCGAAAACTGTTGGATCAATTCGAACCAAATCTTGAAACTGCACGTAGTTTTCGAATTGAGATGCACATGTTGAATTTCAGTTCGATAGTGCAGATAGGAATTGAGATTTCAGTGGTCTATTCGGCAAAGTGTGATATCAATTCCTCGAAAACTGTTGGATCGATTCGAACCAAATCTCGAAACTGCACATAGTTTTCGAATTGAGATGCACATGTTGAATTTCAGTTCGATAATGCAGATAGGAATTGAGATTTCAGTGGTCTATTCGGCAAAGTGTGATATCAATTCCTCAAAAACTGTTGAACCAATTCGACCCAAATCTTGAAACTGCACATAGTTTTCGAATTGAGATGCACATGTTGAATTTCAGATCGATAGTTCTGATAGGAATGAAGATTTCAGTAGTCGATTCGGCAAAATATCATTTCAATCCCTAAGGAACTATTGGATCGATTCGAACCAAATCGTGAAACTGCACATAGTTTTCGAAATGAGATGCACATGTTGAATTTCAGATCGATAGTTCAGATAGAAATTGAGATTTCAGTGGTCAATTCGGCAAAGTGTGATATCAATACCTCGAAAACTGTTGGATCAATTCGAACCAAATCTTGAAACTGCACATAGTTTTCGGATTGAGATGTACATGTTGAATTTCAGTTCGATAGTTCAGATAGGAATTGAGATTTCAGTGGTCAATTCGGCAAAGTGTGATATCAATTCCTCGAAAACTATTGGATCGATTCGAACCAAATCGTGGAACTGCACATAGTTTTCGAAATGAGATGCATATGTTGAATTTGAGTTCGATAGTTCTGATAGCAATTGAGATTTCAGTGGTCTATTCGGCACGGTATGATATCAATTCCTAAAAACTGTTGAATCAATTCGAATCAAATCTTGAAACTGCACATAGTTTTCGAATTGAGAGGCACATGTTGAATTTCAGTTCGATAGTGCAGATAGGAATTGAGATTTTAGTGGTCTATTCGGCAAAGTGTGATATCAATTCCTCAAAAACTGTTGAACCAATTCGACCCAAATCTTGAAACTGCACATAGTTTTAGAATTGAGATGCACATGTTGAATTTCATCTCGATAGTTCAGATAGGAATTGAGATTTCAGTGGTCAATTCGGCTAAGTGTGATATCAATTCCTCGAAAACTGTTGGATCAATTCGAACAAAATCTTGAAACTGTACATAGTTTTCGAATTGAGATGCACATCTTGAATTTCAGTTCGATAGTGCAAATCTTGAAACTGCACATAGTTTTCGAATTGAGATGCACATGTTGAATTTCAGTTCGATAGTTCAGATAGGAATTGAGATTTCAGTGGTCAATTCGGCAAACTGTGATATCAATTCCTCGAAAACTGTTGGATCAATTCGAACCAAATCTTGAAACTGCACATAGTTTTTGAATTGAGATGCACATTTCGAATTTCAGTTCGATAGTGCAGAAAGGAATTGAGATTTCAGTAGTCTATTCGGCAAAGTGTGATATCAATTCCTCAAAAACTCTTGAACCAATTCGACCCAAATCGTGAAACTGCACATAGTTTTCGAAATGAGATGCACATGTTGAATTTCAGATCGATAGTTCTAAATGGAATGGAGATTTCAGAAGTCGAGTCGACAAAATATCATTTCAATTCCTAAAGAACTATTGGATCAATTCGAACCAAATCTTGAAACTGCTCATAGTTTTCGGATTGAGATGCACATGTTGAATTTCAGTTCGATAGTTCAGATAGGAAATGAGTGTGATATCAATTCCTCGAAAACTGTTGGATCAATTCGAACCAAATCTTGAAACTGCACGTAGTTTTCGAATTGAGATGCACATGTTGAATTTCAGTTCGATAGTGCAGATAGGAATTGAGATTTCAGTGGTCTATTCAGCAAAGTGTGATATCCATTCCTCGAAAACTTTTGGATCAATTCGAACCAAATCTTGAAACTGCACATAGTTTTCGAATTGAGATGCACATGTTGAATTTCAGTTCGATAGTGCAGATAGGAATTGAGATTTCAGTGGTCTATTCGGCAAAGTGTGATATCAATTCCTCAAAAACTGTTGAACCAATTCGAACCAAATCTTGAAACTGGACATAGTTTTCGAATTGAGATCCACATGTTGAAATTCAGTTTGATAGTTCAGATAGAAATTGAGATTTCAGTTGTCAATTCGGCAAAGTGTGATATCAATTCCTCGAAAACTGTTGGATCAATTCGAACCAAATCTTGAAACTGCACATAGTTTTCGGATTGAGATGTACATGTTGAATTTCAGTTCGATAGTTCAGATAGGAATTGAGATTTCAGTAGTCGATTCGGCAAAATATCATTTCAATCCCTAAGGAACTATTGGATCGATTCGAACCAAATCGTGAAACTGCACATAGTTTTCGAAATGAGATGCACATGTTGAATTTCAGATCGATAGTTCTAATAGGAATGGAGATTTCAGAAGTCGATTCGACAAAATGTCATTTCAATTCCTAAGGAACTATTGGATCAATTCGAACCAAATCTTGAAACTGCTCATAGTTTTCGTATTGAGATACACATGTTGAATTTCAGTTCGATAGTTCAGATAGAAATTGAGATTTCAGTGGTCAATTCGGCAAAGTGTGATATCAATACCTCGAAAACTGTTGGATCAATTCGGACCAAATCTTGAAACTGCACATAGTTTTCGGATTGAGATGTACATGTTAAATTTCAGTTCGATAGTTCAGATAGGAATTGAGATTTCAGTGGTCAATTCGGCAAAGTGTGATATCAATTCCTCAAAAACTGTTGAACCAATTCGAACCAAATCTTGAAACTGCACATAGTTTTCGAATTGAGATGCACATGTTGAAATTCAGTTTGATAGTTCAGATAGAAATTGAGATTTCAGTGGTCTATTCGGCAAAGTGTGATATCAATTCCTCAAAAACTGTTGAACCAATTCGACCCAAATCTTGAAACTTCACATAGTTTTCGAATTGAGATGCACATGTTGAATTTCAGTTCGATAGTTCAGATAGAAATTGAGATTTCAGTGGTCAATTCGACAAAGTGTGATATCAATTCCTCGAAAACTGTTCAATCAATTCGAACCAAATCTTGAAACTGCACGTAGTTTTCGAATTGAGATGCACATGTTGAAATTCAGTTTGATAGTTCAGATAGAAATTGAGATTTCAGTTGTCAATTCGGCAAAGTGTGATATCAATTCCTCGAAAACTGTTGGATCAATTCGAACCAAATCTTGAAACTGCACATAGTTTTCGAATTGATCCAACAGTTTTCGAGGAATTGATATCACACTTTGCCGAATTGACCACTGAAATCTCAATTCCTATCTGAACTATCGAACTGAAATTCAACATGTGCATCTCAATTCGAAAACTATGTGCAGTTTCAAGATTTGGTTCGAATCGATCCAATAGTTCCTTAGGAATTGAAATGATATTTTGCCGAATCGACTACTGGAATCTTCATTCCTATCAGAACTATCGATCTGAAATTCAACAGGTGCATCTCAATTCGAAAACTATATGCAGTTTCACGATTTGGGTCGAATCGATCCAATAGTTTTCGAGGAATTGATATCACACTTTGCCGAATTGACCACTGAAATCTCAATTCCTATCTGAACTATCGAACTGAAATTCAACATGTACATCTCAATCCGAAAACTATGTGCAGTTTCAAGATTTGGTTCGAATTGATCCAACAGTTTTCGAGGTTTTGATATCACACTTTGCCGAATTGACAACTGAAATCTCAATTTCTATCTGAACTATCAAACTGAATTTCAACATGTGCATCTCAATTCGAAAACTACGTGCAGTTTCAAGATTTGGTTCGAATTGATCCAACAGTTTTCGAGGAATTGATATCACACTTTGTCGAATTGACCACTGAAATCTCAATTTCTATCTGAACTATCGAACTGAAATTCAACATGTGCATCTCAATTCGAAAACTATGTACAGTTTCAAGATTTGGTTCGAATTGGTTCAACAGTTTTTGAGGAATTGATATCATACTTTGCCGAATAGACCACTGAAATCTCAATTCCTATCTGAACTATCGAACTGAAATTCAACATGTGCATCTCAATTCGAAAACTATGTGCAGTTTCAAGATTTGGTTCGAATCGATCCAACAGTTTTCGAGGAATTGATATCACACTTTTCCGAATAGACCACTGAAATCTCAATTCCTATCTGCACTATCGAACTGAAATTCAACATGTGCATCTCAATTCGAAAACTACGTGCAGTTTCAAGATTTGGTTCGAATTGATCCAACAGTTTTCGAGGAATTGATATCACTCTTTTGCCGAATTGACAACTGAAATCTCAATTTCTATCTGAACTATCAAACTCAATTTCAACATTTGCATCTCAATTCGAAAACTATGTGCAGTTTCAAGATTTGGTTCGAATTGGTTCAACAGTTTTTGAGGAATTGATATCACACTTTGCCGAATAGACCACTGAAATCTCAATTCCTATCTGCACTATCGAACTGAAATTCAACATGTGCATCTCAATTCGAAAACTACGTGCAGTTTCAAGATTTGGTTCGAATTGATCCAACAGTTTTCGAGGAATTGATATCACACTTTGTCGAATTGACCACTGAAATCTCAATTGCTATCAGAACTATCGAACTGAAATTCAACATGTGCATCTCAATACGAAAACTATGAGCAGTTTCAAGATTTGGTTCGAATTGATCCAATAGTTCCTTAGGAATTGAAATGATATATTGTCGAATCGACTTCTGAAATCTCCATTCCTATTAGAACTATCGATCTGAAATTCAACATGTGCATCTCATTTCGAAAACTATGTGCAGTTTCACGATTTGGTTCGAATCGATCCAATAGTTCCTTAGGGATTGAAATGATATTTTGCCGAATCGACTACTGAAATCTTCATTCCTATCAGAACTATTGATCTGAAATTCAACATGTGCATCTCAATTCGAAAACTATGTGCAGTTTCAAGATTTGGGTCGAATTGGTTCAACAGTTTTTGAGGAATTGATATCACACTTTGCCGAATAGACCACTGAAATCTCAATTCCTATCTGCACTATCGAACTGAAATTCAACATGTGCATCTCAATTCGAAAACTATGTGCAGTTTCAAGATTTGGTTCGAATCGATCCAACAGTTTTCGAGGAATTGATATCACACTTTGCCGAATAGACCACTGAAAGGTAGTTTGAGATTTTGAAAGGGGGCAGAAATTTCGGTGGTCATCATACGGTTCTCAGAAAAAAATTACGTACCTAGCCATTCCTACGAGTATATAAATGAACGTAAATGGGTGTCTTTGTACAGTTGTGCTTCGTTTTTCAATCGTGTCAGTACAGTTAAAATTTTTAATCTACAGTGTGTTTAAAACCTGAAATATGTCGCGAAGAGAGAATAAAACAAGACACCACAATTCTCGCAAAATGGTAAGTGCATAAAAGTTTTCTGTAAAGAGATTTGCAATGATTCTTGAAAATTCTTGTATACGCGGAATCTTTGATTCGTACAAACATTTTAACAGTATATTCTTGAGGTCAAAAAAAACATTTTTTTCCTGAACCATTTTTTCCGAATCGGCTCGGTTTAAAAGATACAGGCTGATGAAAAAAAATTTCTCTCACTAAAGGTTTTATCGAATGAAATGAATTTCGCAAAATAGTTTATCATTTATTTGATGAATCTTTTTTAAACACAAAATATCACCTACATCTCCAGTTTTTCCATTATGACCATTACGTACCATGAACTGATTTGACTGATTGCAATTCTGTTTGAAAGAACCATATATGTGTAGTGTCAAAGATTCTGCTTTTATTCTGAAGGGAATCTTGTTTCTCTATGGCTCATTATGAAAACTTAAAATGGCTATATCTTTTTATCAGGGCTGAATCGAAAAAAATGGTATAAAAAAATGTTTCTTTTCACCTCGATAATATATTGTTTAAATATTTGTAAGAGTCACAGATTCATCCTGTATAGACCGACTGAATTTTTGTTGTTCACAAAACCTGATATATAAGTATTAACTTCATAGCAATCGCCTGATTTCTCTTAAATTCTTTACAGACCATCAATATTCCAAAAGAAAATATTGAGGATCCTCAGAAAACCGATCTTCATGTGGCTGTCGAAACGGGAAATTTGGAGAAAGTCCTGTTTTTATTACGAAAAGGAGCTAATGTCAATGCCACTGACTCGAAAAAGGTTACCCCCCTCCACCTGGCTATACAATTTAGGCATCTCCATCTGGTTGAAACCCTGGTGACTAATGGTGCCAATGTTGAAGCAGAAACATGCGACGGTTCCAAGCCTATCCACATGGTGAATGATAGCAGTGAAAAGAGAAAAGAATGCATTGAAGAACTTCTCAAATATAACGTCAACTTAGATGCCATTGATATAAGGGGGAACACCCTGCTGCTGCTGATGGCTAAAAAATGGCTTAGTCCTGAATTGATCAAGCTACTTCTAGATAACACCAGCGATGCCAGCAACACCGATTTCAAACTGAACAATTGTCTGCATTGCCTAGCGATGCTGACGAATGTGAAACCGGAGATTTACAAAGAAGCAACATATATCCTCACAGAACGTGGCATAGACGTAAACGCGATAAACATGGACAGCGAGAGGCCTTTGCACAAAGCAGTCTCCTATGGGAACCTGCCAATGGCAGCTTGTCTTCTGCGACATGGGGCAAGATTGGACATGCTGAACAAGCAGAATTTGAATCCGTTTGAGCTGGCCATCAAGAGAGGAAATTCGAAAATGAAATTATTGATCATGAAATACGCCTTCATCCATACACTGAATGGAATTCCTATTCCTGAGAAGATCCATCAGGATATCTACTCTGACGATGAGCTGAGATGTCTGTGGCATCGTCTCGATAAGGATTTAATTCATTTCGAGAACTCCGTCAGATTTGATGGGAGATTCCCATTTACACCTTTCCAAATACTGAGTGGCCGAGTTTATATGTATCCGACGCTTATCTCGTCTCTTGATCCTTCTACAGCGATGGTTGGCGAACCACGATCAGCCTTCTTCGACGAGGTTTTGGAAACCTGGGAGCTTACAGTCAGGAGAATTAAAGATATATATTCAGAAAGGAAGGATTTCACCACAATCGGTTTACCAATTATTCGACCAAAGTCCCATATGAGAGGATTGTAAATAATAATTGTGTTTATATTAATGTATATATCGATTCAAAGAATGCTTTTTTTCTGTTAATAAATTCATCGTTAAAATACACTGCGTAAAAAATTAATGCACATCCTGAAAATCCCAATTCTAATGAAAGTTAACTGTACATTGACTTTATTTATAACTTATTTTTTAAGTTCTCTCGGGAAGGTTTTGAACGAAACAACACACATTAAATGGAAGAAAAATTCAGGATTTCACCGAATCTTTGGTAACACTCGCAAAAACTGTAATTAACGCAATCTGCACGTAGTTTTCGAATTGAGATGCACATGTTGAATTTCAGTTCGATAGTGCAGATAGGAATTGAGATTTCAGTGGTCTATTCAGCAAAGTGTGATATCCATTCCTCGAAAACTGTTGGATCAATTCGA
Organism: Coccinella septempunctata; assembly: GCF_907165205.1. Lineage (NCBI taxonomy): Eukaryota > Metazoa > Arthropoda > Insecta > Coleoptera > Coccinellidae > Coccinella > Coccinella septempunctata. The sequence goes on from NC_058196.1 coordinate 9,563,388, forward strand.
ACCAAATCTTGAAACTGCACATAGTTTTCGAATTGAGATGCACATGTTGAATTTCAGTTCGATAGTGCAGATAGGAATTGAGATTTCAGTGGTCTATTCGGCAAAGTGTGATATCAATTCCTCAAAAACTGTTGAACCAATTCGAACCAAATCTTGAAACTGCACATAGTTTTCGAATTGAGATCCACATGTTGAAATTCAGTTTGATAGTTCAGATAGAAATTGAGATTTCAGTTGTCAATTCGGCAAAGTGTGATATCAATTCCTCGAAAACTGTTGGATCAATTCGAACCAAATCTTGAAACTGCACGTAGTTTTCGAATTGAGATGCACATGTTGAATTTCAGTTCGATAGTGCAGATAGGAATTGAGATTTCAGTGGTCTATTCGGCAAAGTGTGATATCAATTCCTCGAAAACTGTTGGATCGATTCGAACCAAATCTTGAAACTGCACATAGTTTTCGAATTGAGATGCACATGTTGAATTTCAGTTCGATAGTGCAGATAGGAATTGAGATTTCAGTGGTCTATTCGGCAAAGTGTGATATCAATTCCTCAAAAACTGTTGAACCAATTCGACCCAAATCATGAAACTGCACATAGTTTTCGAATTGAGATGCACATGTTGAATTTCAGATCGATAGTTCTGATAGGAATGAAGATTTCAGTAGTCGATTCGGCAAAATATCATTTCAATCCCTAAGGAACTATTGGATCGATTCGAACCAAATCGTGAAACTGCACATAGTTTTCGAAATGAGATGCACATGTTGAATTTCAGATCGATAGTTCAGATAGAAATTGAGATTTCAGTGGTCAATTCGGCAAAGTGTGATATCAATACCTCGAAAACTGTTGGATCAATTCGAACCAAATCTTGAAACTGCACATAGTTTTCGGATTGAGATGTACATGTTGAATTTCAGTTCGATAGTTCAGATAGGAATTGAGATTTCAGTGGTCAATTCGGCAAAGTGTGATATCAATTCCTCGAAAACTATTGGATCGATTCGAACCAAATCGTGGAACTGCACATAGTTTTCGAAATGAGATGCATATGTTGAATTTGAGTTCGATAGTTCTGATAGCAATTGAGATTTCAGTGGTCTATTCGGCACGGTATGATATCAATTCCTAAAAACTGTTGAATCAATTCGAACCAAATCTTGAAACTGCACATAGTTTTCGAATTGAGAGGCACATGTTGAATTTCAGTTCGATAGTGCAGATAGGAATTGAGATTTTAGTGGTCTATTCGGCAAAGTGTGATATCAATTCCTCATTTCAATTCCTAAGGAACTATTGGATCGATTCGAACCAAATCTTGAAACTGAACATAGTTTTCGAAATGAGATGCATATGTTGAATTTGAGTTCGATAGTTCTGATAGCAATTGAGATTTCAGTGGTCTATTCGGCACGGTATGATATCAATTCCTAAAAACTGTTGAATCAATTCGAACCAAATCTTGAAACTGCACATAGTTTTCGAATTGAGAGGCACATGTTGAATTTCAGTTCGATAGTGCAGATAGGAATTGAGATTTTAGTGGTCTATTCGGCAAAGTGTGATATCAATTCCTCGAAAACTATTGGATCAATTCGAACAAAATCTTGAAACTGTACATAGTTTTCGAATTGAGATGCACATCTTGAATTTCAGTTCGATAGTGCAAATCTTGAAACTGCACATAGTTTTCGAATTGAGATGCACATGTTGAATTTCAGTTCGATAGTTCAGATAGGAATTGAGATTTCAGTGGTCAATTCGGCAAACTGTGATATCAATTCCTCGAAAACTGTTGGATCAATTCGAACCAAATCTTGAAACTGCACATAGTTTTTGAATTGAGATGCACATTTCGAATTTCAGTTCGATAGTGCAGAAAGGAATTGAGATTTCAGTAGTCTATTCGGCAAATATCAATTCCTCAAAAACTCTTGAACCAATTCGACCCAAATCGTGAAACTGCACATAGTTTTCGAAATGAGATGCACATGTTGAATTTCAGATCGATAGTTCTAAATGGAATGGAGATTTCAGAAGTCGAGTCGACAAAATATCATTTCAATTCCTAAAGAACTATTGGATCAATTCGAACCAAATCTTGAAACTGCTCATAGTTTTCGGATTGAGATGCACATGTTGAATTTCAGTTCGATAGTTCAGATAGGAAATGAGTGTGATATCAATTCCTCGAAAACTGTTGGATCAATTCGAACCAAATCTTGAAAATGCACATAGTTTTCGGATTGAGATGTACATGTTGAATTTCAGTTCGATAGTTCAGATAGGAATTGAGATTTCAGTGGTCAATTCGACAAAGTGTGATATCAATTCCTCGAACACTGTTGGATCAATTCGAACCAAATCTTGAAACTGCACATAGTTTTCGAATTGAGAGGCACATGTTGAATTTCAATTCGATAGTGCAGATAGGAATTGAGATTTTAGTCAGCTTTCGAGATGCTTTACTCCCATAAAAATCATCGTAGATCAACAAGTAATACATACTTCAAAAAAGCAGCTCTCATAGTTATAAATCTCGAAATTTCATCGACATAGGTGCAACCGTTTGGTCTTGACGAATTTTTAAGTGATCCCATCTTTTTTGGAAATTTTCGAAATCAACTTTTGACACGCGTATCTCCTAGAAAAATCGCAGATTCGAATATTATACATATTCTAAAAAAGCAACTCTTCTAGTGACAAATCTCGAAATTTCATCGACGTAGATGCAACCGTTTGGTCTTGACGAATTTTTAAGTGACCCCATCTTTTTGGGAATTTTTCTAAGGTCAGCTTTCGAGATGCTTAACTCCCAGAAAAATCATCGCAGATCTACAAGTAATAAATACTTCAAAAAAGCAGCTCTCATAGTTATAAATCTCGAAATTTCATCGACGTAGTTGCAACCGTTTGGTCTTGACGAATTTTTAAGTGACGCCATCTTTTTTTGAAATTTTCGAAATCAACTTTTGACACGCGTATCCCTCAAAAAAATCATCGTAGAGTTGAAAGTGGTACATATTCTAAAAGAGCAACTCCTTTAGAACAACCTTTGAAACAATCGCGGTTTATTTGTTTGTTCAGACCACCCTGTATCCAAAAACACGCACCAAATACTCCACCAGAAAAAACTCAGTCGATTCGTATAATTCGCCAATCGAATTGCAACCTAACAATCTTTTTCCATACAGATCTATCAATCTATCGAACGTTCACCAGAACGCATTGGTAGAATTGGTGATAAAATTCGGTAGTCGTTAGGAAATTCATGCGTAGAATGTATTCGTATGTGTGTGATCGAATCAGGGCACGTCTTTTGACCTTAAGAACCTACTGTTAAAACATTTGCATGAGTCAAAGACTCACCCTGTATATTGGTAACACTCGCAAAAACTGTAATTAACGCAAGGGGTGGAAATACCAAGTATTAAATCTCTCATCAGCATTTCAGTATTTTGAAAATTGTTCATTTCTCTTCTTTCACATAAGATTCGGTGAAATCCTGAATTTTTCTTCCATTTAATGTGTCTTGTTTCGTTCAAAACCTTCCCGAGAGAACTTAAAAAATAAGTTATAAATAAAGTCAATGTACAGTTAACTTTCATTAGAATTGGGATTTTCAGGATGTGCATTAATTTTTTACGCAGTGTATTTTAACGATGAATTTATTAACAGAAAAAAAGCATTCTTTAAATCGATATATACATTAATATAAACACAATTATTATTTACAATCCTCTCATATGGGACTTTGGTCGAATAATTGGTAAACCGATTGTGGTGAAATCCTTCCTTTCTGAATATATATCTTTAATTCTCCTGACTGTAAGCTCCCAGGTTTCCAAAACCTCGTCGAAGAAGGCTGATCGTGGTTCGCCAACCATCGCTGTAGAAGGATCAAGAGACGAGATAAGCGTCGGATACATATAAACTCGGCCACTCAGTATTTGGAAAGGTGTAAATGGGAATCTCCCATCAAATCTGACGGAGTTCTCGAAATGAATTAAATCCTTATCGAGACGATGCCACAGACATCTCAGCTCATCGTCAGAGTAGATATCCTGATGGATCTTCTCAGGAATAGGAATTCCATTCAGTGTATGGATGCAGGCGTATTTCATGATCAATAATTTCATTTTCGAATTTCCTCTCTTGATGGCCAGCTCGAACGGATTCAAATTCTGCTTGTTCAGCATGTCCAATCTTGCCCCGTGTCGCAGAAGACAAGCTGCCATTGGCAGGTTCCCATAGGAGACTGCTTTGTGCAAAGGCGTCTCGCTGGCCATGTTTATCGCGTTTACGTCTATGCCACGTTCTGTGAGGATATATGTTGCTTCTTTGTAAATCTCCGGTTTCACATTCGTCAGCATCGCTAGGCAATGCAGACAATTGTTCAGTTTGAAATCGGTGTTGCTGGCATCGCTGGTGTTATCTAGAAGTAGCCTGATCAATTCAGGACTAGGCCATTTTTTAGCCATCAGCAGCAGCAGGGTGTTCCCCCTTATATCAATGGCATCTAAGTCGACGTTATATTTGAGAAGTTCTTCAATGCATTCTTTTCTCTTTTCACTGCTATCATTCACCATGTGGATAGGCTTGGAACCGTCGCATGTTTCTGCTTCAACATTGGCACCATTAGTCACCAGGGTTTCAACCAGATGGAGATGCCTAAATTGTATAGCCAGGTGGAGGGGGGTAACCTTTTTCGAGTCAGTGGCATTGACATTAGCTCCTTTTCGTAATAAAAACAGGACTTTCTCCAAATTTCCCGTTTCGACAGCCACATGAAGATCGGTTTTCTGAGGATCCTCAATATTTTCTTTTGGAATATTGATGGTCTGTAAAGAATTTAAGAGAAATTAGGCGATTGTTATGAATTTAATACTTATATATCAGGTTTTGTGAACAACAAAAATTCAGTCGGTCTATACAGGATGAATCTGTGACTCTTACAAATATTTAAACAATATATTATCGAGGTGAAAAGAAACATTTTTTTATACCATTTTTTTCGATTCAGCCCTGATAAAAAGATATAGCCATTTTAAGTTTTCATAATGAGCCATAGAGAAACAAGATTCCCTTCAGAATAAAAGCAGAATCTTTGACACTACACATATATGGTTCTTTCTAACAGAATTGCAATCAGTCAAATCAGTTCATGGTACGTAATGGTCATAATGGAAAAACTGGAGATGTAGGTGATATTTTGTGTTTTAAAAAGATTCATCAAATAAATGATAAACTATATTGCGAAATTCATTTCATTCGATAAAACCTTTAGTGAGAGAAAATTTTTTTTAATCAGCCTTTATCTTTTAAACCGAGCCGATTCGGAAAAAATGGTTCAGGAAAAAAATGTTTTTTTTGACCTCAAGAATATACTGTTAAAATGTTTGTACGAATCAAAGATTCCGCGTGTACAAGAATTTTCAAGAATCATTGCAAATCTCTTTACAGAAAACTTTTATGCACTTACCATTTTGCGAGAATTGTGGTGTCTTGTTTTATTCTCTCTTCGCGACATATTTCAGGTTTTAAACACACTGTAGATTAAAAATTTTAACTGTACTGACACGATTGAAAAACGAAGCACAACTGTACAAAGACACCCATTTACGTTCATTTATATACTCGTAGGAATGGCTAGGTACGTAATTTTTTTCTGAGAACCGTAAGATGACCACCGAAATTTCTGCCCCCTTTCAAAATCTCAAACTACCTGACAAATGACAGTTAATGTTTATTTGCCAATTGGGGATAACGACCCTGTAATAATTTTGGGATGGGACTTAACTTTTCGGTTAATTTGAATTGAGATTAGGAAGGGGGCATTAAGGAATGTTTTTCTTGAATTGAAATTATTCCGAGAATTTTTATCACAAATATATTTATGGAACTGTTGTGCGAAACTGGGTATAACGGCCCTGTAATAATTTCGGGATGGGACTTAACTTTTCGGTTAATTTGAATTGAGATTAGGAAGGGGGCATTAAGGAATGTTTTTCTTGAATTGAAATTATTCCGAGAATTTTTATCAGGAATATATTTATGGAACTGTTGTGCGAAACTGGTTATAACGGCCCTGTAATAATTTTGGGATGGGACTTAAATTTTCGGTTAATTTGAATTGAGATTAGGAAGGGGGCAATAAGGAATGTTTTTCTTAAATTGAAATTATTCCGAGAATTTTTATCAGAAATATATTTATGGAACTGTTGTGCGAAACTGGGTATAACGGCCCTGTAATAATTTTGGGATGGGACTTAACTTTTCGGTTAATTTGAATTGAGATTAGGAAGGGGGCATTAAGGAATGTTTTTCTTGAATTGAAATTATTCCAAGAATTTTTATCAGGAATATATTTATGGAACTGTTGTGCGAAACTGGGTATAACGGCCCTGTAATAATTTTGGGATGGGACTTAACTTTTCGGTTAATTCGAATTGAGATTAGGAAGGGGGCAATAAGGAATGTTTTTCTTAAATTGAAATTATTCCGAGAATTTTTATCAGAAATATATTTATGGAACTGTTGTGCGAAACTGGGTATAACGGCCCTGTAATAATTTTGGGATGGGACTTAACTTTTCGGTTAATTTGAATTGAGATTAGGAAGGGGGCAATAAGGAATGTTTTTCTTAAATTGAAATTATTCCGAGAATTTTTATCAGAAATATATTTATGGAACTGTTGTGCGAAACTTTCTAAATGCACAGTGACATGCAAGGAGAGGGCATTTGTAATTAGGTATCCTGTATTTTTAACTTGATTGGATCCGTAATTTTATAAATATTGGGATTTTTGAAGGGATCAAACAGCGCAGTATCTGGATGGGGTTTTGACTTTGAACAAGCAAAAAACCCTGACTTTGCTCCTAACATTTTTACCCTGAAACGTTCTAACACACTTTGAAAAATATGAACCCTTAATTCTTATCGAAATGTTTCAATCCTTTTTTCCTTATTGTTATTCTTCCTTCAGGTCATCCTAAGTTGGTTTTATGAAATAATAATGAATATAAACACATTTTCGATAAGCTGCACTCGTGATAACCTACAAGGTATAACATTTTCCTCCGGTTAAAAATAGACGTCAAGGTAGCTTCCATCGAAAAGGAAACTCAAAGGCAGTATCGGCAGGCGACCAAGCTGATAACAGCCACAAATCTTCGGATATCCTCACAGAATTCAATCTCTCATCCGTTCCTTCCACTCCACCTTTCACTGTCTTGCTTCAAGACATCGTCAAAAACGGACGGACTCTACTTACCTTCACAAGGCCGGGCGATGTACGTTTCCACGAGATACATCTATTTGTTTGTCAGCAGCTAATTGTCGTATCCTCATATTGTGTGCGTTTACCTCTAAAACTCATATGACCCGTCGTGCCCGTTCGGAGTTATGGTCTTCGAGAAAGCTTTCTCGGATTTTCAGCCTGCCGGTGGTATGTGGCCATGTATGTAGTTAATGTGGTCGATTGGCACACGTTCGAAATTGGGGAAATGCCTTCCGACACCCTCGGTTTGACTGTCGGTACCGGTTAAGGGGTGAGTGTCCTCGCTGGTATCTTGTCCGGGGTCTGTTTCATCATCGGATACAGGAGCAGGATTGGCAGAAAAAGGTAAATAAAATTGTATAGAATACGGAATCTTTAACTTGAACGGGAGTGGCAGTCGGCCGATTATTGTCACGTATACAATTTTATTTACCTTTTTCTGCCAATCCTGCTCCTGTATCCGATGATGAAACAGACCCCGGACAAGATACCAGCGAGGACACTCACCCCTAAACCGGTACCGACAGTCAAACCGAGGGTGTCGGAAGGCATTTCGCCAATTTCGAACGTGTGCCAATCGACCACATTAACTACATACATGGCCACATACCACCGGCAGGCTGAAAATCCGAGAAAGCTTTCTCGAAGACCATAACTCCGAACGGGCACGACGGGTCATATGAGTTTTAGAGGTAAACGCACACAATATGAGGATACGACAATTAGCTGCTGACAAACAAATAGATGTATCTCGTGGAAACGTACATCGCCCGGCCTTGTGAAGGTAAGTAGAGTCCGTCCGTTTTTGACGATGTCTTGAAGCAAGACAGTGAAAGGTGGAGTGGAAGGAACGGATGAGAGATTGAATTCTGTGAGGATATCCGAAGATTTGTGGCTGTTATCAGCTTGGTCGCCTGCCGATACTGCCTTTGAGTTTCCTTTTCGATGGAAGCTACCTTGACGTCTATTTTTAACCGGAGGAAAATGTTATACCTTGTAGGTTATCACGAGTGCAGCTTATCGAAAATGTGTTTATATTCATTATTATTTCATAAGACCAACTTAGGATGACCTGAAGGAAGAATAACAATAAGGAAAAAAGGATTGAAACATTTCGATAAGAATTAAGGGTTCATATTTTTCAAAGTGTGTTAGAACGTTTCAGGGTAAAAATGTTAGGAGCAAAGTCAAGGTTTTTTGCTTGTTCAAAGTCAAAACCCCATCCAGATACTGCGCTGTTTGATCCCTTCAAAAATCCCAATATTTATAAAATTACGGATCCAATCAAGTTAAAAATACAGGATACCTAATTACAAATGCCCTCTCCTTGCATGTCACTGTGCATTTAGAAAGTTTCGCACAACAGTTCCATAAATATATTTCTGATAAAAATTCTCGGAATAATTTCAATTTAAGAAAAACATTCCTTATTGCCCCCTTCCTAATCTCAATTCAAATTAACCGAAAAGTTAAGTCCCATCCCAAAATTATTACAGGGCCGTTATACCCAGTTTCGCACAACAGTTCCATAAATAGATTTCTGATAAAAATTCTCGGAATAATTTCAATTTAAGAAAAACATTCCTTATTGCCCCCTTCCTAATCTCAATTCAAATTAACCGAAAAGTTAAGTCCAATCCCAAAATTATTACAGGGCCGTTATACCCAGTTTCGCACAACAGTTCCATAAATATATTTGTGATAAAAATTCTCGGAATAATTTCAATTCAAGAAAAACATTCCTTAATGCCCCCTTCCTAATCTCAATTCAAATTAACCGAAAAGTTAAGTCCCATCCCAAAATTATTACAGGGTCGTTATCCCCAATTGGCAAATAAACATTAACTGTCATTTGTCAGGTAGTTTGAGATTTTGAAAGGGGGCAGAAATTTCGGTGGTCATCTTACGGTTCTCAGAAAAAAATTACGTACCTAGCCATTCCTACGAGTATATAAATGAACGTAAATGGGTGTCTTTGTACAGTTGTGCTTCGTTTTTCAATCGTGTCAGTACAGTTAAAATTTTTAATCTACAGTGTGTTTAAAACCTGAAATATGTCGCGAAGAGAGAATAAAACAAGACACCACAATTCTCGCAAAATGGTAAGTGCATAAAAGTTTTCTGTAAAGAGATTTGCAATGATTCTTGAAAATTCTTGTATACGCGGAATCTTTGATTCGTACAAACATTTTAACAGTATATTCTTGAGGTCAAAAAAAACATTTTTTTTCTGAACCATTTTTTCCGAATCGGCTCCGTTTGAAAGATACAGGCTGATGAAAAAAATTTTCTCTCACTAAAGGTTTTATCGAATGAAATGAATTTCGCAATATAGTTTATCATTTATTTGATGAATCTTTTTTAAACACAAAATATCACCTACATCTCCAGTTTTTCCATTATGACCATTACGTACCATGAACTGATTTGACTGATTGCAATTCTGTTTGAAAGAACCATATATGTGTAGTGTCAAAGATTCTGCTTTTATTCTGAAGGGAATCTTGTTTCTCTATGGCTCATTATGAAAACTTAAAATGGCTATATCTTTTTATCAGGGCTGAATCGAAAAAAATGGTATTAAAAAATGTTTCTTTTCACCTCGATAATATATTGTTTAAATATTTGTAAGAGTCACAGATTCATCGTGTATAGACCGACTGAATTTTTGTTGTTCACAAAACCTGATATATAAGTATTAACTTCATAACAATCGCCTAATTTCTCTTAAATTCTTTACAGACCATCAATATTCCAAAAGAAAATATTGAGGATCCTCAGAAAACCGATCTTCATGTGGCTGTCGAAACGGGAAATTTGGAGAAAGTCCTGTTTTTATTACGAAAAGGAGCTAATGTCAATGCCACTGACTCGAAAAAGGTTACCCCCCTCCACCTGGCTATACAATTTAAGCATCTCCATCTGGTTGAAACCCTGGTGACTAATGGTGCCAATGTTGAAGCAGAAACATGCGACGGTTCCAAGCCTATCCACATGGTGAATGATAGCAGTGAAAAGAGAAAAGAATGCATTGAAGAACTTCTCAAATATAACGTCGACTTAGATGCCATTGATATAAGGGGGAACACCCTGCTGCTGCTGATGGCTAAAAAATGGCCTAGTCCTGAATTGATCAGGCTACTTCTAGATAACACCAGCGATGCCAGCAACACCGATTTCAAACTGAACAATTGTCTGCATTGCCTAGCGATGCTGACGAATGTGAAACCGGAGATTTACAAAGAAGCAACATATATCCTCACAGAACGTGGCATAGACGTAAACGCGATAAACATGGCCAGCGAGACGCCTTTGCACAAAGCAGTCTCCTGTGGGAACCTGCCAATGGCAGCTTGTCTTCTGCGACATGGGGCAAGATTGGACATGCTGAACAAGCAGAATTTGAATCCGTTCGAGCTGGCCATCAAGAGAGGAAATTCGAAAATGAAATTATTGATCATGAAATACGCCTTCATCCATACACTGAATGGAATTCCTATTCCTGAGAAGATCCATCAGGATATCTACTCTGACGATGAGCTGAGATGTCTCTGGCATCGTCTCGATAAGGATTTAATTCATTTCGAGAACTCCGTCAGATTTGATGGGAGATTCCCATTTACACCTTTCCAAATACTGAGTGGCCGAGTTTATATGTATCCGACGCTTATCTCGTCTCTTGATCCTTCTACAGCGATGGTTGGCGAACCACGATCAGCCTTCTTCGACGAGGTTTTGGAAACCTGGGAGCTTACAGTCAGGAGAATTAAATATATATATTCAGAAAGGAAGGATTTCACCACAATCGGTTTACCAATTATTCGACCAAAGTCCCATATGAGAGGATTGTAAATAATAATTGTGTTTATATTAATGTATATATCGATTTAAAGAATGCTTTTTTTCTGTTAATAAATTCATCGTTAAAATACACTGCGTAAAAAATTAATGCACATCCTGAAAATCCTAATTCTAATGAAAGTTAACTGTACATTGACTTTATTTATAACTTATTTTTTAAGTTCTCTCGGGAAGGTTTTGAACGAAACAAGACACATTAAATGGAAGGAAAATTCAGGATTTCACCGAGTGAGTGTCCTCGCTGGTATCTTGTCCGGGGTCTGTTTCATCATCGGATACAGGAGCAGGATTGGCAAAAAAAGGTAAATAAAATTGTATACGTGACAATAATCGGCCGACTGCCACTCCCGTTCAAGTTAAAGATTCCGTATTCTATACAATTTTATTTACCTTTTTCTGCCAATCCTGCTCCTGTATCCGATGATGAAACAGACCCCGGACAAGATACCAGCGAGGACACTCACCCCTAAACCGGTACCGACAGTCAAACCGAGGGTGTCGGAAGGCATTTCGCCAATTTCGAACGTGTGCCAATCGACCACATTAACTACATACATGGCCACATACCACCGGCAGGCTGAAAATCCGAGAAAGCTTTCTGGAAGACCATAACTCCGAACGGGCACGACGGGTCATATGAGTTCTAGAGGTAAACGCACACAATATGAGGATACGACAATTAGCTGCTGACAAACAAATAGATGTATCTCGTGGAAACGTACATCGCCCGGCCTTGTGAAGGTAAGTAGAGTCTGTCCGTTTTTGACGATGTCTTGAAGCAAGACAGTGAAAGGTGGAGTGGAAGGAACGGATGAGAGATTGAATTCTGTGAGGATATCCGAAGATTTGTGGCTGTTATCAGCTTGGTCGCCTGCCGATACTGCCTTTGAGTTTCCTTTTCGATGGAAGCTACCTTGACGTCTATTTTTAACCGGAGGAAAATGTTATACCTTGTAGGTTATCACGAGTGCAGCTTATCGAAAATGTGTTTATATTCATTATTATTTCATACGACCAACTTAGGATGACCTGAAGGAAGAATAACAATAAGGAAAAAAGGATTGAAACATTTCGATAAGAATTAAGGGTTCATATTTTTCAAAGTGTGTTAGAACGTTTCAGGGTAAAAATGTTAGGAGCAAAGTCAGGGTTTTTTGCTTGTTCAAAGTCAAAACCCCATCCAGATACTGCGCTGTTTGATCCCTTCAAAAATCCCAATATTTATAAAATTACGGATCCAATCAAGTTAAAAATACAGGATACCTAATTACAAATGCCCTCTCCTTGCATGTCACTGTGCATTTAGAAAGTTTCGCACAACAGTTCCATAAATATATTTCTGATAAAAATTCTCGGAATAATTTCAATTTAAGATTAACATTCCTTATTGCCCCCTTCCTAATCTCAATTCAAATTAACCGAAAAGTTAAGTCCCATCCCAAAATTATTACAGGGCCGTTATACCCAGTTTCGCACAACAGTTCCATAAATATATTTCTGATAAAAATTCTCGGAATAATTTCAATTTAAGAAAAACATTCCTTATTGCCCCCTTCCTAATCTCAATTCAAATTAACCGAAAAGTTAAGTCCCATCCCAAAATTATTACAGGGCCGTTATACCCAGTTTCGCACAACAGTTCCATAAATATATTCCTGATAAAAATTCTCGGAATAATTTCAATTCAAGAAAAATATTCCTTAATGCCCCCTTCCTAATCTCAATTCAAATTAACCGAAAAGTTGAGTCCCATCCCAAAATTATTACAGGGCCGTTATACCCAGTTTCGCACAACAGTTCCATAAATATATTTCTGATAAAAATTCTCGGAATAATTTCAATTTAAGAAAAACATTCCTTATTGCCCCCTTCCTAATCTCAATTCAAATTAACCGAAAAGTTAAGTCCCAATCCAAAATTATTACAGGGCCGTTATACCCAGTTTCGCACAACAGTTCCATAAATATATTCCTGATAAAAATTCTCGGAATAATTTCAATTCAAGAAAAACATTCCTTAATGCCCCCTTCCTAATCTCAATTCAAATTAACCGAAAAGTTAAGTCCCATCCCAAAATTATTACAGGGCCGTTATACCCAGTTTCGCACAACAGTTCCATAAATATATTTGTGATAAAAATTCTCGGAATAATTTCAATTCAAGAAAAACATTCCTTAATGCCCCCTTCCTAATCTCAATTCAAATTAACCGAAAAGTTAAGTCCCATCCCAAAATTATTAAAGGGTCGTTATCCCCAATTGGCAAATAAACATTAACTGTCATTTGTCAGGTAGTTTGAGATTTTGAAAGGGGGCAGAAATTTCGGTGGTCATCTTACGGTTCTCAGAAAAAAATTACGTACCTAGCCATTCCTACGAGTATATAAATGAACGTAAATGGGTGTCTTGGTACAGTTGTGCTTCGTTTTTCAATCGTGTCAGTACAGTTAAAATTTTTAATCTACAGTGTGTTTAAAACCTGAAATATGTCGCGAAGAGAGAATAAAACAAGACACCACAATTCTCGCAAAATGGTAAGTGCATAAAAGTTTTCTGTAAAGAGATTTGCAATGATTCTTGTATACGCGGAATCTTTGATTCGTACAAACATTTTAACAGTATATTCTTGAGGTCAAAAAAAACATTTTTTTCCTGAACCATTTTTTCCGAATCAGCTCGGTTCAAAAGATACAGGCTGATGAAAAAAATTTTCTCTCACTAAAGGTTTTATCGAATGAAATGAATTTCGCAATATAGTTTATCATTTATTTGATGAATCTTTTTTAAACACAAAATATCACCTACATCTCCAGTTTTTCCATTATGACCATTACGTACCATGAACTGATTTGACTGATTGCAATTCTGTTTGAAAGAACCATATATGTGTAGTGTCAAAGATTCTGCTTTTATTCTGAAGGGAATCTTGTTTCTCTATGGCTCATTATGAAAACTTAAAATGGCTATATCTTTTAATCAGGGCTGAATCGAAAAAAATGGTATAAAAAAATGTTTCTTTTCACCTCGATAATATATTGTTTAAATATTTGTAAGAGTCACAGATTCATCCTGTATAGACCGACTGAATTTTTGTTGTTCACAAAACCTGATATATAAGTATTTACTTCATAACAATCGCCTAATTTCTCTTAAATTCTTTACAGACCATCAATATTCCAAAAGAAAATATTGAGGATCCTCAGAAAACCGATCTTCATGTGGCTGTCGAAAGGGGAAATTTGGAGAAAGTCCTGTTTTTATTACGAAAAGGAGCTAATGTCAATGCCACTGACTCGAAAAAGGTTACCCCCCTCCACCTGGCTATACAATTTAGGCATCTCCATCTGGTTGAAACCCTGGTGACTAATGGTGCCAATGTTGAAGCAGAAACATGCGACGGTTCCAAGCCTATCCACATGGTGAATGATAGCAGTGAAAAGAGAAAAGAATGCATTGAAGAACTTCTCAAATATAACGTCGACTTAGATGCCATTGATATAAGGGGGAACACCCTGCTGCTGCTGATGGCTAAAAAATGGCCTAGTCCTGAATTGATCAGGCTACTTCTAGATAACACCAGCGATGCCAGCAACACCGATTTCAAACTGAACAATTGTCTGCATTGCCTAGCGATGCTGACGAATGTGAAACCGGAGATTTACAAAGAAGCAACATATATCCTCACAGAACGTGGCATAGACGTAAACGCGATAAACATGGCCAGCGAGACGCCTTTGCACAAAGCAGTCTCCTATGGGAACCTGCCAATGGCAGCTTGTCTTCTGCGACACGGGGCAAGATTGGACATGCTGAACAAGCAGAATTTGAATCCGTTCGAGCTGGCCATCAAGAGAGGAAATTCGAAAATGAAATTATTGATCATGAAATACGCCTTCATCCATACACTGAATGGAATTCCTATTCCTGAGAAGATCCATCAGGATATCTACTCTGACGATGAGCTGAGATGTCTGTGGCATCGTCTCGATGAGGATTTAATTCATTTCGAGAACTCCGTCAGATTTGATGGGAGATTCCCATTTACACCTTTCCAAATACTGAGTGGCCGAGTTTATATGTATCCGACGCTTATCTCGTCTCTTGATCCTTCTACAGCGATGGTTGGCGAACCACGATCAGCCTTCTTCGACGAGGTTTTGGAAACCTGGGAGCTTACAGTCAGGAGAATTAAAGATATATATTCAGAAAGGAAGGATTTCACCACAATCGGTTTACCAATTATTCGACCAAAGTCCCATATGAGAGGATTGTAAATAATAATTGTGTTTATATTAATGTATATATCGATTTAAAGAATGCTTTTTTTCTGTTAATAAATTCATCGTTAAAATACACTGCGTAAAAAATTAATGCACATCCTGAAAATCCCAATTCTAATGAAAGTTAACTGTACATTGACTTTATTTATAACTTATTTTTTAAGTTCTCTCGGGAAGGTTTTGAACGAAACAAGACACATTAAATGGAAGAAAAATTCAGGATTTCACCGAATCTTATGTGAAAGAAGAGAAATGAACAATTTTAAAAATACTGAAATGCTGATGAGAGATTTAATACTTGGTATTTCCACCCCTTGCGTTAATTACAGTTTTTGCGAGTGTTACCAATATACAGGGTGAGTCTTTGACTCATGCAAATGTTTTAACAGTAGGTTCTTAAGGTCAAAAGACGTGCCCTGATTCGATCACACACATACGAATACATTCTACGCATGAATTTCCTAACGACTACCGATTTTTATCACCAATTCTACCAATGCGTTCTGGTGAACGTTCGATAGATTGATAGATCTGTATGGAAAAAGATTGTTAGGTTGCAATTCGATTGGCGAATTATACGAATCGACTGAGTTTTTTCTGGTGGAGTATTTGGTGCGTGTTTTTGGATACAGGGTGGTCTGAACAAACAAATAAACCGCGATTGTTTCAAAGGTTGTTCTAAAGGAGTTGCTCTTTTAGAATATGTACCACTTTCAACTCTACGATGATTTTTTTGAGGGATACGCGTGTCAAAAGTTAATTTCGAAAATTTCCAAAAAAGATGGCGTCACTTAAAAATTCGTCAAGACCAAACGGTTGCAACTACGTCGATGAAATTTCGAGATTTATAACTATGAGTGCTGCTTTTTTGAAGTATTTATTACTTGTAGATCTGCGATGATTTTTCTGGGAGTTAAGCATCTCGAAAGCTGACCTTAGAAAAATTCCCGAAAAGATGGGGTCAGCTAATAATTCGTCAAGACCGAACATCTAGGTCGATGAAATTGCGAGATTTGCTACTAGACTAGTAAGCCCATAGATCTACCTTTATTGATAGATCTACCTTTAGTGATAGATGAATAGATCAACCTTTTTTGGCAGATCAGTATATCCAGGAGATCCACCTTGTAGGTAGATTCGCCTTCATGAACTGATTCGCCTTTTGTCCGTAGCTCGGGCCTTCGGCCCTCGCGATTTGCCTTCCGCCCGTAACTCGGGCCTACGGCCCTCGCACTTACTGATACGCGAATATGGCGTATCACACATAACTCACAGCGTTCGATATATACAGGCATTGTCGCAAATTTCACGAAAGAAAACAAATAATCTCATACACTGCTCAAAAATTGGCAAAAATCAGTTATATTCAGTTGTACAGAAGCCTTATAATGGAGATTCCATGCATTCAGTTCATCTGAAGTTCTTTCTCTACGATGAAACAAAAAACTAACCTGAAATGAGAATAACTGGACAAAAGTCTATAAAAGTAGAATTTTAACGCAAAAAACACACCCTGCCATTGTATTCCAATAATCATTATATCATTCCACTCCAATAAGTTAGTCGAAAACATTTTTCCTTCCATCTGGAATGATTAAATACAATAATCCTCGTACAATAATCAAAAAGCTTAAAAATTGGCCAAAATCTGTTATATGGAATGGGAAAGAAGCCTAATTATAAAAATTTCAAGCATTATAACGTTTAATTCTGTTTATTTTGAACAAAAACCTACACGGTCCCTCTCTCTACGATAATAGCAAAAATCTTACCCTAAATGGTAGAACTTGACAAATGTCTATAAATATAGAATTTTAACGCAAAAACTCACTCATAGATTGTGTTTCAATAATCATTATATCATTCCAACTGAATAACTTATCTCAAAACATATTTTTCCATAAATCAAGCCTAAGAAAATCATCTCCGTACACTACCCAATTGCTTGAAAGTTGTCAGAAATCTGCTGTGGTCAGTTGAAAACAATCGAAATAGATCATTTGCTTCACATAAAAACTCTCCTGAACGAACTGCTCAAGAAACTTACTCTGAAGAACATTTTTTTTTACCAAATAACACCGTCCGAGAGATGATATTATACATTTCTTGATCTGATAAATTTATATATGCCTGAAAATAAATTTCAATTATAAAATATAGAATCTCCTGGTCGATTTTCTGTGCAGACTCACCCCCAAGAACCGTTTGTTATATAGAAATTCTTATGTTCATACACCAAGATCAAGGATGTTTCTCATTCTGTGAGTTTGCATGTAATTTAATCTGAAGAACATTCTGTAACCTTGACTCATGGATCATATACTTCAAATAGAAACTCTTCTGAACCAATTGCTTAGAAGCTCACCCCTGAAGAAGCTTTTTTTATTTAAATTGAGACTTTCCGATAGATGATATTTGACATTTATGAATTTCATACATTTCTTGATATAATGAATTTATATGTGCCTGAAAAATAAGTATTATTAGTGACAAAATAAACAATCTGTTAATACATCCGATTTTGATACAGATTCACGTCCGAGAACTGTTTTTCATATCTGGAAATTCAATATTAACCTAACTTTCCGATTATGGGAAAAAATTCAATTGTGATGTGAGCTTCGAAGTGCCATCGTACAGAGAGAAATGTAGTAAATATATCCTATGATATATCCTTTAATTTCAATAATAATTGAATAAACCTTAAAAATTTGCATCAATTTTTTCACGGTCTGTCAACAGTAACACTATTATTGTAGAGAAGGACCCTGTAGGTTTTTGTTCAAAATACACAGAATTAAACGTTATAATGCTTGAAATTTTTATAATTAGGCTCCTTTCCCATTCCATATAACAGATTTTGGCCAATTGTTAAGCTTTTTGATTATTGTACGAGGATTATTGTATTTAATCATTCCAGATGGAAGAAAAAATGTTTTCGAATAACTTATTTGAGTGGAATGATATAATTATTATTGGAATACAATGGCAGGGTGTGTTTTTTGCGTTAAAATTCTACTTTTATAGACTTTTGGCCAGTTATTCTCATTTCAGATTAGTGTTTTGTTTCATCGTAGAGAAAAAACTTTGTAAGTTTCTATTCAAGATGAACTGAATGCATGGAATCTCCGTTATAAGGCTTCTGTACAACTGAATATAACTGATTTTCGCCAATTTTTGAGCAGTGTATGAGATTATTTGTTTTCTTTCGTGAAATTTGCGACAATGCCTGTAGATAGTTTTCGAAATTGATCCAACAGTTTTCGAGGAATTGATATCACACTTTGCCGAATTGACCACTGGAATCTCAATTCCTATCTGAACTATCGACCTGAAATTCAACATGTGCATCTCAATCCGAAAACTATGAGCAGTTTCAAGATTTGGTTCGAATTGATCCAATAGTTCTTTAGGAATTGAAATGATATTTTGTCGACTCGACTTCTGAAATCTCCATTCCATTTAGAACTATCGATCTGAAATTCAACATGTGCATCTCATTTCGAAAACTATGTGCAGTTTCACGATTTGGGTCGAATTGGTTCAAGAGTTTTTGAGGAATTGATATCACACTTTGCCGAATAGACCACTGAAATCTCAATTCCTATCAGAACTATCGAACTGAAATTCAACATATGCATCTCATTTCGAAAACTATGTTCAGTTTCAAGATTTGGTTCGAATTGATCCAACAGTTTTCGAGGAATTGATATCACAATTTGCCGAATAGACCACTAGAATCTCAATTCCTATCTGCACTATCGAACTGAAACTCAACATGTGCATCTCAATTCGAAAACTATGTGCAGTTTCAAGATTTGGTTCGAATTGATCCAACAGTTTTCGAGGAATTGATATCACACTTTGCCGAATTGACCACTGAAATCTCAATTCCTATCTGAACTATCGAACTGAAATTCAACATATGTATCTCAATTCGAAAACTATGTGCAGTTTCGAGATTTGGTTCGAATCGATAGAATAGTTCCTTCGGAATTGAAATGATATTCTGCCGAATCGACTGCTGAAATCTTCATTCCTATCAGAACTATCGATCTGAAATTCAACATGTGCATCTCAATTCGAAAACTATGTGCAGTTTCAAGATTTGGGAATTTCAGTTCGATAGTGCAGATAGGAATTGAGATTTCAGTGGTCTATTCGGCAAAGTGTGATATCAATTCCCCAAAAACTATTGAACCAATTCGAACCAAATCTTGAAACTGCACATAGTTTTCGAATTGAGATGCACATGTTGAAATTCAGTTTGTAAGTTCAGATAGAAATTGAGATTTCAGTTGTCAATTCGGCAAAGTGTGATATCAATTCCTCGAAAACTGTTATATCAATTCGAACCAAATCTTGAAACTGCACATAGTTTTCGAAATGAGATGCACATGTTGAATTTCAGTTCGATAGTGCAGAAAGGAATTGAGATTTCAGTGGTCTATTCGGCAAAGTGTGATATCAATTCCTCAAAAACTGTTGAACCAATTCGACCCAAATCTTGAAACTGCACATAGTTTTCGAATTGAGATGCACATGTTGAATTTCAGATCGATAGTTCTGATAGGAATGAAGATTTCAGTAGTCGTTTCGGCAAAATATCATTTCAATCCCTAAGGAACTATTGGATCGATTCGAACCAAATCGTGAAACTGCACATAGTTTTCGAAATGAGATGCACATGTTGAATTTCAGACCGATAGTTCTAATAGGAATGGAGATTTCAGAAGTCGATTCGACAAAATATCATTTCAATTCCTAAGGAACTATCGGATCAATTCGAATCCAATCTTGAAACTGCTCATAGTTTTCGTATTGAGATGCACATGTTGAATTTCAGTTCGATAGTTCAGATAGAAATTGAGATTTCAGAGGTCAATTCGGCAAAGTGTGATATCAATTCCTCGAAAACTGTTGGATCAATTCGAACCAAATCTTGATACTGCACGTAGTTTTCGAATTGAGATACACATGTTGAATTTCAGATCGATAGTTCTGATAGGAATGAAGTTTTCAGTAGTCGATTCGGCAAAATATCATCTCAATCCCTAAGGAACTATTGGATCGATTCGAACCAAATCGTGAAACTGCACATAGTTTTCGAAATGAGATGCACGTGTTGAATTTCAGATCGATAGTTCTAATAGGAATAGAGATTTCAGAAGTCGATTCGACAAAATATCATTTCAATTCCTAAGGAACTATTGGATCAATTCGAACCAAATCTTGAAACTGCTCATAGTTTTCGTATTGAGATGCACATGTTGAATTTCAGTTCGATAGTTCAGATAGAAATTGAGATTTCAGTGGTCAATTCGGCAAATTGTGATATCAATTCCTCGAAAACTGTTGGATCAATTCGAACCAAATCTTGAAACTGCACATAGTTTTCGGATTGAGATGTACATGTTGAATTTCAGTTCGATAGTTCAGATAGGAATTGAGATTTCAGTGGTCAATTCGGCAAAGTGTGATATCAATTCCTCGAAAACTGTTGGATCAATTCGAACCAAATCTTGAAACTGCACATAGTTTTCGAATTGAGATGCACATGTTGAATATCAGTTCGATAGTGCAGAAAGGAATTGAGATTTCAGTGGTCTATTCGGCAAAGTTTGATATCAATTCATCAAAAACTGTTGAACCAATTCGACCCAAATCTTGAAACTGCACATAATTTTCGAATTGAGATGCACATGTTGAATTTCAGATCGATAGTTCTGATAGGAATAAAGATTTCAGTAGTCGATTCGGCAAAATATCATTTCAATCCCCAAGGAACTATTGGATCGATTCGAACCAAATCTTGAATCTGCTCATAGTTTTCGAATTGAGTTGCACATGTTGAATTTCAGTTCGATAGTTCAGATACGAATTGAGATTTCAGTGGTCAATTCGGCAAAGTGTGATATCAATTCCTAGAAAACTGTTGGATCAATTCGAACCAAATCTTGAAACTGCACATAGTTTTCGAATTGAGATGCACATGTTGAATTTCAGTTCGATAGTGCAGATAGGAATTGAGATTTCAGTGGTCTATTCGGCAAAGTGTGATATCAATTCCTCAAAAACTGTTGAACCAATTCGACCCAAATCGTGAAACTGCATATAGTTTTCGAATTGAGATGCACATGTTGAATTTCAGATCGATAGTTCTGATAGGAATGAAGATTCCAGTAGTCGATTCGGCAAAATATCATTTCAATTCCTAAGGAACTATTGGATCGATTCGAACCAAATCTTGAAACTACACATAGTTTTCGAATTGAGATGCACATGTTGAATTTCAGTTCGATAGTTCAGATAGGAGTTGAGATTCTAGTGGTCTATTCGGCAAATTGTGATATCAATTCCTCGAAAACTGTTGGATCAATTCGAACCAAATCTTGAAACTGCACGTAGTTTTCGAATTGAGATGCACATGTTGAATTTCAGTTCGATAGTTCAGATAGGAGTTGAGATTCTAGTGGTCTATTCAGCAAAGTGTGATATCCATTCCTCAAAAACTGTTGAACCAATTCGAACCAAATCTTGAAACTGCACGTAGTTTTCGAATTGAGATACACATGTTGAATTTCAGATCGATAGTTCTGATAGGAATGAAGTTTTCATTAGTCGATTCGGCAAAATATCATTTCAATCCCTAAAGAACTATTGGATCGATTCGAACCAAATCGTCAAACTGCACATAGTTTTCGAAATGAGATGCACGTGTTGAATTTCAGATCGATAGTTCTAATAGGAATGGAGATTTCAGAAGTCGATTCGACAAAATATCATTTCAATTCCTAAGGAACTATTGGATCAATTCGAACCAAATCTTGAAACTGCTCATAGTTTTCGTATTGAGATGCACTTGTTGAATTTCAGTTCGATAGTTCAGATAGAAATTGAGATTTCAGTGGTCAATTCGGCAAATTGTGATATCAATTCCTCGAAAACTGTTGGATCAATTCGAACCAAATCTTGAAACTGCACGTAGTTTTCGAATTGAGATGCACATGTTGAATTTCAGTTCGATAGTGCAGATAGGAATTGAGATTTCAGTGGTCTATTCAGCAAAGTGTGATATCCATTCCTCGAAAACTTTTGGATCAATTCGAACCAAATCTTGAAACTGCACATAGTTTTCGAATTGAGATGCACATGTTGAATTTCAGTTCGATAGTGCAGATAGGAATTGAGATTTCAGTGGTCTATTCGGCAAAGTGTGATATCAATTCCTCAAAAACTGTTGAACCAATTCGACCCAAATCTTGAAACTGCACATAGTTTTCGAATTGAGATGCACATGTTGAATTTCAGATCGATAGTTCTGATAGGAATGAAGATTTCAGTAGTCGATTCGGCAAAATATCATTTCAATCCCTAAGGAACTATTGGATCGATTCGAACCAAATCGTGAAACTGCACATAGTTTTCGAAATGAGATGCACATGTTGAATTTCAGATCGATAGTTCTAATAGGAATGGAGATTTCAGAAGTCGATTCGACAAAATATCATTTCAATTCCTAAGGAACTATTGGATCAATTCGAATCAAATCTTGAAACTGCACATAGTTTTCGAATTGAGATGCACATGTTGAAATTCAGTTTGATAGTTCAGATAGAAATTGAGATTTCAGTTGTCAATTCGGCAAAGTGTGATATCAATACCTCGAAAACTGTTGGATCAATTCGAACCAATTCTTGAAACTGCACATAGTTTTCGGATTGAGATGTACATGTTGAATTTCAGTTCGATAGTGCAGATAGGAATTGAGATTTCAGTGGTCTATTCAGCAAAGTGTGATATCAATTCCTCGAAAACTGTTGGATCAATTCGAACCAAATCTTGAAACTGCACATAGTTTTCGAATTGAGATGCACATGTTGAAATTCAGTTTGATAGTTCAGATAGAAATTGAGATTTCAGTGGTCTATTCAGCAAAGTGTGATATCCATTCCTCGAAAACTGTTGGATCAATTCGAACCAAATCTTGAAACTGCACATAGTTTTCGAATTGAGATGCACATGTTGAATTTCAGTTCGATAGTGCAGATAGGAATTGAGATTTCAGTGGTCTATTCGGCAAAGTGTGATATCAATTCCTCAAAAACTGTTGAACCAATTCGACCCAAATCTTGAAACTGCACATAGTTTTCGAATTGAGATGCACATGTTGAATTTCAGATCGATAGTTCTGATAGGAATGAAGATTCCAGTAGTCGATTCGGCAAAATATCATTTCAATTCCTAAGGAACTATTGGATCGATTCGAACCAAATCTTGAAACTACACATAGTTTTCGAATTGAGATGCACATGTTGAATTTCAGTTCGATAGTTCAGATAGGAGTTGAGATTCTAGTGGTCTATTCGGCAAATTGTGATATCAATTCCTCGAAAACTGTTGGATCAATTCGAACCAAATCTTGAAACTGCACGTAGTTTTCGAATTGAGATGCACATGTTGAATTTCAGTTCGATAGTTCAGATAGGAGTTGAGATTCTAGTGGTCTATTCAGCAAAGTGTGATATCCATTCCTCAAAAACTGTTGAACCAATTCGAACCAAATCTTGAAACTGCACGTAGTTTTCGAATTGAGATACACATGTTGAATATCAGATCGATAGTTCTGATAGGAATGAAGTTTTCATTAGTCGATTCGGCAAAATATCATTTCAATCCCTAAAGAACTATTGGATCGATACGAACCAAATCGTGAAACTGCACATAGTTTACGAAATGAGATGCACGTGTTGAATTTCAGATCGATAGTTCTAATAGGAATGGAGATTTCAGAAGTCGATTCGACAAAATATCATTTCAATTCCTAAGGAACTATTGGATCAATTCGAACCAAATCTTGAAACTGCTCATAGTTTTCGTATTGAGATGCACATGTTGAATTTCAGTTCGATAGTTCAGATAGAAATTGAGATTTCAGTGGTCAATTCGGCAAATTGTGATATCAATTCCTCGAAAACTGTTGGATCAATTCGAACCAAATCTTGAAACTGCACGTAGTTTTCGAATTGAGATGCACATGTTGAATTTCAGTTCGATAGTGCAGATAGGAATTGAGATTTCAGTGGTCTATTCAGCAAAGTGTGATATCCATTCCTCGAAAACTTTTGGATCAATTCGAACCAAATCTTGAAACTGCACATAGTTTTCGAATTGAGATGCACATGTTGAATTTCAGTTCGATAGTGCAGATAGGAATTGAGATTTCAGTGGTCTATTCGGCAAAGTGTGATATCAATTCCTCAAAAACTGTTGAACCAATTCGACCCAAATCTTGAAACTGCACATAGTTTTCGAATTGAGATGCACATGTTGAATTTCAGATCGATAGTTCTGATAGGAATGAAGATTTCAGTAGTCGATTCGGCAAAATATCATTTCAATCCCTAAGGAACTATTGGATCGATTCGAACCAAATCGTGAAACTGCACATAGTTTTCGAAATGAGATGCACATGTTGAATTTCAGATCGATAGTTCTAATAGGAATGGAGATTTCAGAAGTCGATTCGACAAAATATCATTTCAATTCCTAAGGAACTATTGGATCAATTCGAATCAAATCTTGAAACTGCACATAGTTTTCGAATTGAGATGCACATGTTGAAATTCAGTTTGATAGTTCAGATAGAAATTGAGATTTCAGTTGTCAATTCGGCAAAGTGTGATATCAATACCTCGAAAACTGTTGGATCAATTCGAACCAATTCTTGAAACTGCACATAGTTTTCGGATTGAGATGTACATGTTGAATTTCAGTTCGATAGTGCAGATAGGAATTGAGATTTCAGTGGTCTATTCAGCAAAGTGTGATATCAATTCCTCGAAAACTGTTGGATCAATTCGAACCAAATCTTGAAACTGCACATAGTTTTCGAATTGAGATGCACATGTTGAAATTCAGTTTGATAGTTCAGATAGAAATTGAGATTTCAGTGGTCTATTCAGCAAAGTGTGATATCCATTCCTCGAAAACTGTTGGATCAATTCGAACCAAATCTTGAAACTGCACATAGTTTTCGAATTGAGATGCACATGTTGAAATTCAGTTTGATAGTTCAGATAGAAATTGAGATTTCAGTGGTCTATTCAGCAAAGTGTGATATCAATTCCTCGAAAACTGTTGGATCAATTCGAACCAAATCTTGAAACTGCACGTAGTTTTCGAATTGAGATGCACATGTTGAATTTCAGTTCGATAGTGCAGATAGGAATTGAGATTTCAGTGGTCTATTCAGCAAAGTGTGATATCAATTCCTCGAAAACTGTTGGATCAATTCGAACCAAATCTTGAAACTGCACGTAGTTTTCGAATTGAGATGCACATGTTGAAATTCAGTTTGATAGTTCAGATAGAAATTGAGATTTCAGTTGTCAATTCGGCAAAGTGTGATATCAATTCCTCGAAAACTGTTGGATCAATTCGAACCAAATCTTGAAACTGCACGTAGTTTTCGAATTGAGATGCACATGTTGAATTTCAGTTCGATAGTGCAGATAGGAATTGAGATTTCAGTGGTCTATTCGGCAAAGTGTGATATCAATTCCTCGAAAACTGTTGGATCGATTCGAACCAAATCTTGAAACTGCACATAGTTTTCGAATTGAGATGCACATGTTGAATTTCAGTTCGATAGTGCAGATAGGAATTGAGATTTCAGTGGTCTATTCGGCAAAGTGTGATATCAATTCCTCAAAAACTGTTGAACCAATTCGAACCAAATCTTGAAACTGCACATTGTTTTCGAATTGAGATGCACATGTTGAATTTCAGTTCGATAGTTCAGATAGAAATTGAGATTTCAGTGGTAAACTCGACAAAGTGTGATATCAATTCCTCGAAAACTGTTGGATCAATTCGAACCAAATCTTGAAACTGCACGTAGTTTTCGAATTGAGATGCACATGTTGAATTTCGGTTCGATTGTGCAGATAGGAATTGAGATTTCAGTGGTCTATTCAGCAAAGTGTGATATCAATTCCTCGAAAACTGCTGGATCAATTCGAACCAAATCTTGAAACTGCACATAGTTTTCGAATTGAGATGCACATGTTGAATTTCAGTTCGATAGTGCAGATAGGAATTGAGATTTCAGTATTCTATTCGGCAAAGTGTGATATCAATTCCTCAAAAACTGTTGAACCAATTCGAACCAAATCTTGAAACTGCACATAGTTTTCGAATTGAGATGCACATGTTGAAATTCAGTTTGATAGTTCAGATAGAAATTGAGATTTCAGTTGTCAATTAGGCAAAGTGTGATATCAATACCTCGAAAACTGTTGGATCAATTCGAACCAAATCTTGAAACTGCACATAGTTTTCGGATTAAGATGTACATGTTGAATTTCAGTTCGATAGTTCAGATAGGAATTGAGATTTCAGTGGTCAATTCGGCAAAGTGTGATATCAATTACTCGAAAACTATTGGATCGATTCGACCCAAATCGTGAAACTGCATATAGTTTTCGAATTGAGATGCACATGTTGAATTTCAGTTCGATAGTGCAGATAGGAATTGGGATTTCAGTGGTCTATTCGGCAAAGTGTGATATCAATTCCTCGAAAACTGTTGGATCGATTCAAACCAAATCTTGAAACTGCACATTGTTTTCGAATTGAGATGCACATGTTGAATTTCAGTTCGATAGTGCAGATAGGAATTGAGATTTCAGTGGTCTATTCGGCAAAGTGTGATATCAATTCCTCGAAAACTGTTGGATCAATTCGAACCAAATCTTGAAACTGCACATAGTTTTCGAATTGAGATGCACATGTTGAATTTCAGTTCGATAGTGCAGATAAGAATTGAGATTTCAGTGGTCTATTCGGCAGTGTGATATCAATTCCTCAAAAAGTGTTGAACCAATTCGAACCAAATCTTGAAACTGCACATAGTTTTCGAATTGAGATGCACATGTTGAAATTCAGTTTGATAGTTCAGATAGAAATTGAGATTTCAGTTGTCAATTCGGCAAAGTGTGATATCAATTCCTCGAAAACTGTTGGATCAATTCGAACCAAATCTTGAAACTGCACGTAGTTTTCGAATTGAGATGCACATGTTGAATTTCAGTTCGATAGTGCAGATAGGAATTGAGATTTCAGTGGTCTATTCGGCAAAGTGTGATATCAATTCCTCGAAAACTGTTGGATCGATTCAAACCAAATCTTGAAACTGCACATAGTTTTCGAATTGAGATGCACATGTTGAATTTCAGTTCGATAGTGCAGATAGGAATTGAGATTTCAGTGGTCTATTCGGCAAAGTGTGATATCAATTCCTCAAAAACTGTTGAACCAATTCGACCCAAATCTTGAAACTGCACATAGTTTTCGAATTGAGATGCACATGTTGGTCGAATGAAATAATAATGAATATAAACACATTTTCGATAAGCTGCACTCGTGATAACCTACAAGGTATAACATTTTCCTCCGGTTAAAAATAGACGTCAAGGTAGCTTCCATCGAAAAGGAAACTCAAAGGCAGTATCGGCAGGCGACCAAGCTGATAACAGCCACAAATCTTCGGATATCCTCACAGAATTCAATCTCTCATCCGTTCCTTCCACTCCACCTTTCACTGTCTTGCTTCAAGACATCGTCAAAAACGGACGGACTCTACTTACCTTCACAAGGCCGGGCGATGTACGTTTCCACGAGATACATCTATTTGTTTGTCAGCAGCTAATTGTCGTATCCTCATATTGTGTGCGTTTACCTCTAAAACTCATATGACCCGTCGTGCCCGTTCGGAGTTATGGTCTTCGAGAAAGCTTTCTCGGATTTTCAGCCTGCCGGTGGTATGTGGCCATGTATGTAGTTAATGTGGTCGATTGGCACACGTTCGAAATTGGCGAAATGCCTTCCGACACCCTCGGTTTGACTGTCGGTACCGGTTTAGGGGTGAGTGTCCTCGCTGGTTTCTTGTCCGGGGTCTGTTTCATCATCGGATACAGGAGCAGGATTGGCAGAAAAAGGTAAATAAAATTGTATAGAATACGGAATCTTTAACTTGAACGGGAGTGGCAGTCGGCCGATTATTGTCACGTATACAATTTTATTTACCTTTTTTTGCCAATCCTGCTCCTGTATCCGATGATGAAACAGACCCCGGACAAGATACCAGCGAGGACACTCACTCGGTGAAATCCTGAATTTTTCTTCCATTTAATGTGTCTTGTTTCGTTCAAAACCTTCCCGAGAGAACTTAAAAAATAAGTTATAAATAAAGTCAATGTACAGTTAACTTTCATTAGAATTGGGATTTTCAGGATGTGCATTAATTTTTTACGCAGTGTATTTTAACGATGAATTTATTAACAGAAAAAAAGCATTCTTTAAATCGATATATACATTAATATAAACACAATTATTATTTACAATCCTCTCATATGGGACTTTGGTCGAATAATTGGTAAACCGATTGTGGTGAAATCCTTCCTTTCTGAATATATATCTTTAATTCTCCTGACTGTAAGCTCCCAGGTTTCCAAAATCTCGTCGAAGAAGGCTGATCGTGGTTCGCCAACCATCGCTGTAGAAGGATCAAGAGACGAGATAAGCGTCGGATACATATAAACTCGGCCACTCAGTATTTGGAAAGGTGTAAATGGGAATCTCCCATCAAATCTGACGGAGTTCTCGAAATGAATTAAATCCTTATCGAGACGATGCCACAGACATCTCAGCTCATCGTCAGAGTAGATATCCTGATGGATCTTCTCAGGAATAGGAATTCCATTCAGTGTATGGATGAAGGCGTATTTCATGATCCATAATTTCATTTTCGAATTTCCTCTCTTGATAGCCAGCTCGAACGGATTCAAATTCTGCTTGTTCAACATGTCCAATCTTGCCCCATGTCGCAGAAGACAAGCTGCCATTGGCAGGTTCCCATAGGAGACTGCTTTGTGCAAAGGCGTCTCGCTGGCCATGTTTATCGCGTTTACGTCTATGCCACGTTCTGTGAGGATATATGTTGCTTCTTTGTAAATCTCCGGTTTCACATTCGTCAGCATCGCTAGGCAATGCAGACAATTGTTCAGTTTGAAATCGGTGTTGCTGGCATCGCTGGTGTTATCTAGAAGTAGCCTGATCAATTCAGGACTAGGCCATTTTTTAGCCATCAGCAGCAGCAGGGCGTTCCCCCTTATATCAATGGCATCTAAGTCGACGTTATATTTGAGAAGTTCTTCAATGCATTCTTTTCTCTTTTCACTGCTATCATTCACCATGTGGATAGGCTTGGAACCGTCGCATGTTTCTGCTTCAACATTGGCACCATTAGTCACCAGGGTTTCAACCAGATGGAGATGCCTAAATTGTATAGCCAGGTGGAGGGGGGTAACCTTTTTCGAGTCAGTGGCATTCACATTAGCTCCTTCTCGTAATAAAAACAGGACTTTCTCCAAATTTCCCGTTTCGACAGCCACATGAAGATCGGTTTTCTGAGGATCCTCAATATTTTCTTTTGGAATATTGATGGTCTGTAAAGAATTTAAGAGAAATTAGGCGATTGTTATGAAGTTAATACTTATATATCAGGTTTTGTGAACAACAAAAATTCAGTCGGTCTATACAGGATGAATCTGTGACTCTTACAAATATTTAAACAATATATTATCGAGGTGAAAAGAAACATTTTTTTATACCATTTTTTTCGATTCAGCCCTGATAAAAAGATATAGCCATTTTGAGTTTTCATAATAAGCCATAGAGAAACAAGATTCCCTTCAGAATAAAAGCAGAATCTTTGACACTACACATATATGGTTCTTTCAAACAGAATTGCAATCAGTCAAATCAGTTCATGGTACGTAATGGTCATAATGGAAAAACTGGAGATGTAGGTGATATTTTGTGTTTAAAAAAGATTCATCAAATAAATGATAAACTATATTGCGAAATTCATTTCATTCGATAAAACCTTTAGTGAGAGAAAATTTTTTTCATCAGCGTGTATCTTTTAAACCGAGCCGATTCGGAAAAAATGGTTCAGGAAAAAAATGTTTTTTTTGACCTCAAGAATATACTGTTAAAATGTTTGTACGAATCAAAGATTCCGCTTATACAAGAATTTTCAAGAATCATTGCAAATCTCTTTACAGAAAACTTTTATGCACTTACCATTTTGCGAGAATTGTGGTGTCTTGTTTTATTCTCTCTTCGCGACATATTTCAGGTTTTAAACACACTGTAGATTAAAAATTTTAACTGTACTGACACGATTGAAAAACGAAGCACAACTGTACAAAGACACCCATTTACGTTCATTTATATGTATACTCGTAGGAATGGCTAGGTACGTAATTTTTTTTCTGAGAACCGTAAGATGACCACCGAAATTTCTGCCCCCTTTCAAAATCTCAAACTACCTGACAAATGACAGTTAATGTTTATTTGCCAATTGGGGATAACGACCCTGTAATAATTTTGGGATGGGACTTAACTTTTCGGTTAATTTGAATTGAGATTAGGAAGGGGGCATTAAGGAATGTTTTTCTTGAATTGAAATTATTCCGAGAATTTTTATCACAAATATATTTATGGAACTGTTGTGCGAAACTGGGTATAACGGCCCTGTAATAATTTTGGGATGGGACTTAACTTTTCGGTTAATTTGAATTGAGATTAGGAAGGGGGCAATAAGGAATGTTTTTCTTAAATTGAAATTATTCCGAGAATTTTCATCAGAAATATATTTATGGAACTGTTGTGCGAAACTGGGTATAACGGCCCTGTAATAATTTTGGGATGGGACTTAACTTTTCGGTTAATTTGAATTGAGATTAGGAAGGGGGCAATAAGGAATGTTTTTCTTAAATTGAAATTATTCCGAGAATTTTTATCAGAAATATATTTATGGAACTGTTGTGCGAAACTTTCTAAATGCACAGTGACATGCAAGGAGAGGGCATTTGTAATTAGGTATCCTGTATTTTTAACTTGATTGGATCCGTAATTTTATAAATATTGGGATTTTTGAAGGGATCAAACAGCGCAGTATCTGGATGGGGTTTTGACTTTGAACAAGCAAAAAACCCTGACTTTGCTCCTAACATTTTTACCCTGAAACGTTCTAACACACTTTGAAAAATATGAACCCTTAATTCTTATCGAAATGTTTCAATCCTTTTTTCCTTATTGTTATTCTTCCTTCAGGTCATCCTAAGTTGGTCGTATGAAATAATAATGAATATAAACACATTTTCGATAAGCTGCACTCGTGATAACCTACAAGGTATAACATTTTCCTCCGGTTAAAAATAGACGTCAAGGTAGCTTCCATCGAAAAGGAAACTCAAAGGCAGTATCGGCAGGCGACCAAGCTGATAACAGCCACAAATCTTCGGATATCCTCACAGAATTCAATCTCTCATCCGTTCCTTCCACTCCACCTTTCACTGTCTTGCTTCAAGACATCGTCAAAAACGGACGGACTCTACTTACCTTCACAAGGCCGGGCGATGTACGTTTCCACGAGATACATCTATTTGTTTGTCAGCAGCTAATTGTCGTATCCTCATATTGTGTGCGTTTACCTCTAAAACTCATATGACCCGTCGTGCCCGTTCGGAGTTATGGTCTTCGAGAAAGCTTTCTCGGATTTTCAGCCTGCCGGTGGTATGTGGCCATGTATGTAGTTAATGTGGTCGATTGGCACACGTTCGAAATTGGCGAAATGCCTTCCGACACCCTCGGTTTGACTGTCGGTACCGGTTTAGGGGTGAGTGTCCTCGCTGGTATCTTGTCCGGGGTCTGTTTCATCATCGGATACAGGAGCAGGATTGGCAGAAAAAGGTAAATAAAATTGTATAGAATACGGAATCTTTAACTTGAACGGGAGTGGCAGTCGGCCGATTATTGTCACGTATACAATTTTATTTACCTTTTTTTGCCAATCCTGCTCCTGTATCCGATGATGAAACAGACCCCGGACAAGATACCAGCGAGGACACTCACTCGGTGAAATCCTGAATTTTTCTTCCATTTAATGTGTCTTGTTTCGTTCAAAACCTTCCCGAGAGAACTTAAAAAATAAGTTATAAATAAAGTCAATGTACAGTTAACTTTCATTAGAATTGGGATTTTCAGGATGTGCATTAATTTTTTACGCAGTGTATTTTAACGATGAATTTATTAACAGAAAAAAAGCATTCTTTAAATCGATATATACATTAATATAAACACAATTATTATTTACAATCCTCTCATATGGGACTTTGGTCGAATAATTGGTAAACCGATTGTGGTGAAATCCTTCCTTTCTGAATATATATCTTTAATTCTCCTGACTGTAAGCTCCCAGGTTTCCAAAACCTCGTCGAAGAAGGCTGATCGTGGTTCGCCAACCATCGCTGTAGAAGGATCAAGAGACGAGATAAGCGTCGGATACATATAAACTCGGCCACTCAGTATTTGGAAAGGTGTAAATGGGAATCTCCCATCAAATCTGACGGAGTTCTCGAAATGAATTAAATCCTTATCGAGACGATGCCACAGACATCTCAGCTCATCGTCAGAGTAGATATCCTGATGGATCTTCTCAGGAATAGGAATTCCATTCAGTGTATGGATGAAGGCGTATTTCATGATCAATAATTTCATTTTCGAATTTCCTCTCTTGATAGCCAGCTCGAACGGATTCAAATTCTGCTTGTTCAGCATGTCCAATCTTGCCCCATGTCGCAGAAGACAAGCTGCCATTGGCAGGTTCCCATAGGAGACTGCTTTGTGCAAAGGCGTCTCGCTGGCCATGTTTATCGCGTTTACGTCTATGCCACGTTCTGTGAGGATATATGTTGCTTCTTTGTAAATCTCCGGTTTCACATTCGTCAGCATCGCTAGGCAATGCAGACAATTGTTCAGTTTGAAATCGGTGTTGCTGGCATCGCTGGTGTTATCTAGAAGTAGCCTGATCAATTCAGGACTAGGCCATTTTTTAGCCATCAGCAGCAGCAGGGCGTTCCCCCTTATATCAATGGCATCTAAGTCGACGTTATATTTGAGAAGTTCTTCAATGCATTCTTTTCTCTTTTCACTGCTATCATTCACCATGTGGATAGGCTTGGAACCGTCGCATGTTTCTGCTTCAACATTGGCACCATTAGTCACCAGGGTTTCAACCAGATGGAGATGCCTAAATTGTATAGCCAGGTGGAGGGGGGTAACCTTTTTCATTCATATATATATATATATATATATATATATATATATATATATATATATATATATATATATATATATATATATATATGACTAACGTTGAGTTCCAAGACATTTTGTACATATGGAAAGAGCATATACATCCGATTGTATATCGGTTCATTTTACCATATATTAGTTCGAGAAAGCTTTGGTTACATCAAACTCAATATACTCATTGTTGTTCAACTTTTATATCAATTTTTGCATACAATGTCTAGTTCCAAGACATTGTCTTAAAAAGTTGTTTAATGTTGATTGCCTAGATTTCCTCATTTTGAATAATTATACATGGTGGACATGTGTTGATTATATGTCCTGAAGTAATAAACTTAGTAGAAAATGTTAGGATACGAAATTTCTCCTACTATGAAAAAAATTAAGAATGAATTATTTACTTTGAAGTCCTAACCACACAAAGTTCCTTTCTTCAACGGCCTTAGGTACCTTTTTATTATTGAATATTTTTTCGTCACAATTCTGATTGGTATTGATTAAACTTATCTTATTTCAAATCAATCAGTTTCCGAGATAGCGAATTCCAAAAATTACTCATCGCATGTCCGGCCTCGAAAAAATAATTAGGTAGGCTCCGTGTCGAAACAACACCCTGTATATCATTATACATAATTTTCAAAACGAGCCTCTATTACACATGCTCTGTAAGTACGTGACTGTCCGCTCAACATTTGAAACCCCTTTTTCAACTACATTTGATTTCTACCGATTGCCCTGAAACGTGTAGCAAATCTTCAGATTCGGTGACAGTACAATGTACAATTATCTTCGTGTGATGGAAAGACTCGGTTAGTTGAACACAGTATATGGTGACTTGTCTTTTCTCATAACTGCCTCAATTAAGATATAAAGTGAAGGAGCTCGATTGTTCAGTTCAGGATGAGGCCGAGATTTAAGATGATCCTAGATTGATCTGACCGAACTGAACTGAAATGTCAAAATCAATCTAGGATAAACTTTAATAAGGAACTGAACAACTGGGCCTATTCATGTAGAGTTTCGGATTTTGCGAGAATCTACTACTTTTTCTTCAAAACAACAACTGCGCTGAAGGAAATGTGATTGACTGTTAGCGACACATAATATCAACCATCTAAACTCCTTAGTCTGTACAATTTTTTTTGAACTCTCATTATACTATGTAGCAGTCTGATACTGAAATCCGTCATTTGACAAAATGAGTTGTCAGTTCATAGACTGACCAACATTTTCGAAAGCTATTGATCTATTAATTAAATCGTTCTATAAATGGTCCTTAATTGACAGTCGTATTGTGAACAACGATATGCAGCGGATTATCTAAACACGAAATAAATTCTGAAATGTTTCGGATCATGAGGTTAATTGAATAAGTATCTTTTTCGTATCATTTGTTGAACTTCATTATTCTAAATATTCTTCAATGAATGAAAATATAAGATCAACACACATAATTTTTTGATTTATTCGTCATCAAATCATTAAATAAATCGTTTCTCGAAAAGTTTCGAGTCTTGAGGCAAATAGAATATTGAATTATTTACATCATTACTTGCCGAACTTCAAAGTTCTGAATGAATTAAAAAATGAACTTGACAATATACGAGACAGTTTTCGCAAGAGTTTCAATGAAATCTGAAAACTTTCATCATTCTGGAGCATTCCGGACATCAATAATTCTCGAATCATCCATGGCATAAATTCAATTTTATCCAATATAACACGCAAAACGAAATGTTACTCGAACGCATCTTGAGCAATTCGTTCCTAAAAAGCTCGAATCAGGTAGAAAAGTTTGAACCCTTCTTATCAGCATTAACACGTGTTTTGCAGTAAACAGATGCCGATTTCATTTCGGGCAACTTTCATATCAATTTTTGCATGCAATGTCTAGTTCCAAGACCTTGCCTAAAAAAGTTGTTTAATGTTGATTGCCTAGATTTCCTCATTTTGAATAATTATACATGGTGGACATGTGTTGATTAAATGTCCTGAAGTAATAAACTTAGTAGAAAATGTTAGGATACGAAATTTCTCCTACTATGAAAAAAATTAAGAATGAATTATTTACTTTAAAGTCCTAACCACATAAAGTTCCTTTCTTCAACGGCCTTAGGTACCTTTTTATTATTGAATATTTTTTCGTCACAATTCTGATTGGTATTGATTAAACTTATCTTATTTCAAATCAATTAGTTTCCGAGATAGCGAATTCCAAAAATTACTCATCGCATGTCCGGCTTCAAAAAAATAATTAGGTAGGCTCCGTGTCGAAACAACACCCTGTATATCATTATACATAATTTTCAAAACGAGCCTCTATTACACCTGCTCTGTAAGTACGTGACTGTCCGCTCAACATTTGCAACCCCTTTTTCAACTACATTTGATTTCTACCGATTGCCCTGAAACGTGTAGCAAATCTTCAGATTCGGTGACAGTACAATGTACAATTATCTTCGTGTGATGGAAAGACTCGGTTAGTTGAACACAGTATATGGTGACTTGATCAGTCTTTTCTCATAACTGCCTCAATTAAGGTATAAAATGAAGGAGCTCGGATAGTAAAATTTAGTGAGCCACGAAAAAACCAAATCGAAGATGGACGCGCCATAAGATGGCGTTTTACATAGTCCATTTGCACAATTCCATCGTCATTTCCCAATGACGATCTGAATATTTTATTCTCACAACTCGCTCAGTTTTGGTATATACAGGGTAAGTCAAAAATGTGTACCGAGCTTTCTGGGGGTGATAGTACATTGAAAAGTAAGTATAGTCTGATATAAA
Source organism: Coccinella septempunctata (assembly GCF_907165205.1). Taxonomy (NCBI): domain Eukaryota; kingdom Metazoa; phylum Arthropoda; class Insecta; order Coleoptera; family Coccinellidae; genus Coccinella; species Coccinella septempunctata. Next base: position 9,599,830 of record NC_058196.1, read on the forward strand.
CTCCTAGTCCAAAATGCATATTGAGGTAGATATATCCTTCCAAAGTTGATAAAATTAATTTCTCCGCATAACTTTTAAACGGTTGAAGTTTCGTGCATAAATGTATGTTGTTGAAATACATTTTTTTATTACACTTCTATATTTCTGTCTGATATTGTTAGAAAGTGTTCTTAGAGGGTGAATCATAATATTTTTGGTACTTCTTTCATTATATTCGTTTTGTTGAAAAAAATAGAAGCATTCGGTGGAGCGAAGAAAATTACATGAAAAAGGTACTCTTCTCCAAATACAAAAAATCGAACCGTTTTCGAGATATTTGAGTTCTTGTTGTCACATGATGTCAGCAGATTCATTCATCGCGAGATCCATCGATGACGATGTTTTAGCAGGCCATGAACAATTCTGATATCGATTGAAATTTATTTTGGGAGGATTTTGCATCTCTTCACAAACCTTTTAGGGCTTTCACTCCCAATCTCTGAGACAAAATCAATTAAAAACGAAATCAACGATTTGCTCCTGCGTGAATTCTTGCACTAATTTGTCAGGAGCAAATTAACTAGAAAAAATTGTTGCCTGACAATGAACTCAAAATAAATAACGTTGAAACTATAATTCTTCGTAACGTTTCGGAGTCTATATCAGACTCCTTCATCAGACGAAAAAATCTACTTTTGAAAATCTTCTGGAATTGTCGCTTTTTGTCTGACATTAATTGTCAACACACAGAAACAGAGACTGCACAGAAATGTTGATTCATTTAATTTTGAAATTACCGGATGACAGTTCCTTCTTCAATGAATTGATCCAAATATGATCTATTCCTACCGAACAATTTGCCAAATTATTATCCTGATCTAATAGAATACACGTAGACTCTTTAATTTTTCGTTTATAATGGTCTGGTTCTGTCATTAAAATTTTTGTGTTGTCCCAATCCATCATGTGGTCTCCCGTATTAGAACAAATGTGATCTGCGATTTGCGATCGATTAATTTCTCTATTTTTAATATTATTTTTATGTTCGCGTTTTCTTATTTCTAGAGGTCTGGACGTTTCACCTGTATAAGTTTTACCACAAATACAGGGTATGTTGTAAATACAATTTTTTGATTTTTGTTTTTCGTTCAAAGGTTTAGTTTTTGTTAATATAGATCTTAAATCATTTTGCGTTTTAAAAACAGTTCGTATGTTGAACTTCGAACCGATTCTTTTTTCCTTATTGTTATCCTTCCTTGTTTTATTCTCTCTTCGCGACATATTTCAGGTTTTAAACACACTGTAGATTAAAAATTTTAACTGTACTGACACGATTGAAAAACGAAGCACAACTGTACAAAGACACCCATTTACGTTCATTTATATACTCGTAGGAATGGCTAGCTACGTAATTTTTTTCTGAGAACCGTAAGATGACCACCGAAATTTCTGCCCCCTTTCAAAATCTCAAACTACCTGACAAATGACAGTTAATGTTTATTTGCCAATTGGGGATAACGACCCTGTAATAATTTTGGGATGGGACTTAACTTTTCGGTTAATTTGAATTGAGATTAGGAAGGGGGCATTAAGGAATGTTTTTCTTGAATTGAAATTATTCCGAGAATTTTTATCACAAATATATTTATGGAACTGTTGTGCGAAACTGGGTATAACGGCCCTGTAATAATTTTGGGATGGGACTTAACTTTTCGGTTAATTTGAATTGAGATTAGGAAGGGGGCATTAAGGAATGTTTTTCTTGAATTGAAATTATTCCGAGAATTTTTAACAGGAATATATTTATGGAACTGTTGTGCGAAACTGGGTATAACGGCCCTGTAATAATTTTGGGATGGGACTTAACTTTTCGGTTAATTTGAATTGAGATTAGGAAGGGGGCAATAAGGAATGTTTTTCTTAAATTGAAATTATTCCGAGAATTTTTATCAGAAATATATTTATGGAACTGTTGTGCGAAACTGGGTATAACGGCCCTGTAATAATTTTGGGATGGGACTTAACTTTTCGGTTAATTTGAATTGAGATTAGGAAGGGGGCATTAAGGAATGTTTTTCTTGAATTGAAATTATTCCGAGAATTTTTATCAGGAATATATTTATGGAACTGTTGTGCGAAACTGGGTATAACGGCCCTGTAATAATTTTGGGATGGGACTTAACTTTTCGGTTAATTTGAATTGAGATTAGGAAGGGGGCAATAAGGAATGTTTTTCTTAAATTGAAATTATTCCGAGAATTTTTATCAGAAATATATTTATGGAACTGTTGTGCGAAACTGGGTATAACGGCCCTGTAATAATTTTGGGATGGGACTTAACTTTTCGGTTAATTTGAATTGAGATTAGGAAGGGGGCAATAAGGAATGTTTTTCTTAAATTGAAATTATTCCGAGAAGTTTTATCAGAAATATATTTATGGAACTGTTGTGCGAAACTTTCTAAATGCACAGTGACATGCAAGGAGAGGGCATTTGTAATTAGGTATCCTGTATTTTTAACTTGATTGGATCCGTAATTTTATAAATATTGGGATTTTTGAAGGGATCAAACAGCGCAGTATCTGGATGGGGTTTTGACTTTGAACAAGCAAAAAACCCTGACTTTGATCCTAACATTTTTACCCTAAAACGTTCTAACACACTTTGAAAAATATGAACCCTTAATTCTTATCGAAATGTTTCAATCCTTTTTTCCTTATTGTTATTCTTCCTTCAGGTCATCCTAAGTTGGTCGTATGAAATAATAATGAATATAAACACATTTTCGATAAGCTGCACTCGTGATAACCTACAAGGTATAACATTTTCCTCCGGTTAAAAATAGACGTCAAGGTAGCTTCCATCGAAAAGGAAACTCAAAGGCAGTATCGGCAGGCGACCAAGCTGATAACAGCCACAAATCTTCGGATATCCTCACAGAATTCAATCTCTCATCCGTTCCTTCCACTCCACCTTTCACTGTCTTGCTTCAAGACATCGTCAAAAACGGACGGACTCTACTTACCTTCACAAGGCCGGGCGATGTACGTTTCCACGAGATACATCTATTTGTTTGTCAGCAGCTAATTGTCGTATCCTCATATTGTGTGCGTTTACCTATAAAACTCATATGACCCGTCGTGCCCGTTCGGAGTTATGGTCTTCGAGAAAGCTTTCTCGGATTTTCAGCCTGCCGGTGGTATGTGGCCATGTATGTAGTTAATGTGGTCGATTGGCACACGTTCGAAATTGGCGAAATGCCTTCCGACACCCTCGGTTTGACTGTCGGTACCGGTTTAGGGGTGAGTGTCCTCGCTGGTATCTTGTCCGGGGTCTGTTTCATCATCGGATACAGGAGCAGGATTGGCAGAAAAAGGTAAATAAAATTGTATAGAATACGGAATCTTTAACTTGAACGGGAGTGGCAGTCGGCCGATTATTGTCACGTATACAATTTTATTTACCTTTTTTTGCCAATCCTGCTCCTGTATCCGATGATGAAACAGACCCCGGACAAGATACCAGCGAGGAAACTCACTCGGTGAAATCCTGAATTTTTCTTCCATTTAATGTGTCTTGTTTCGTTCAAAACCTTCCCGAGAGAACTTAAAAAATAAGTTATAAATAAAGTCAATGTACAGTTAACTTTCATTAGAATTGGGATTTTCAGGATGTGCATTAATTTTTTACGCAGTGTATTTCAACGATGAATTTATTAACAGAAAAAAAGCATTCTATATATACATTAATATAAACACAATTATTATTTACAATCCTCTCATATGGGACTTTGGTCGAATAATTGGTAAACCGATTGTGGTGAAATCCTTCCTTTCTGAATATATATCTTTAATTCTCCTGACTGTAAGCTCCCAGGTTTCCAAAACCTCGTCGAAGAAGGCTGATCGTGGTTCGCCAACCATCGCTGTAGAAGGATCAAGAGACGAGATAAGCGTCGGATACATATAAACTCGGCCACTCAGTATTTGGAAAGGTGTAAATGGGAATCTCCCATCAAATCTGACGGAGTTCTCGAAATGAATTAAATCCTTATCGAGACGATGCCACAGACATCTCAGCTCATCGTCAGAGTAGATATCCTGATGGATCTTCTCAGGAATAGGAATTCCATTCAGTGTATGGATGAAGGCGTATTTCATGATCAATAATTTCATTTTCGAATTTCCTCTCTTGATGGCCAGCTCGAACGGATTCAAATTCTGCTTGTTCAGCATGTCCAATCTTGCCCCATGTCGCAGAAGACAAGCTGCCATTGGCAGGTTCCCATAGGAGACTGCTTTGTGCAAAGGCGTCTCGCTGGCCATGTTTATCGCGTTTACGTCTATGCCACGTTCTGTGAGGATATATGTTGCTTCTTTGTAAATCTCCGGTTTCACATTCGTCAGCATCGCTAGGCAATGCAGACAATTGTTCAGTTTGAAATCGGTGTTGCTGGCATCGCTGGTGTTATCTAGAAGTAGCCTGATCAATTCAGGACTAGGCCATTTTTTAGCCATCAGCAGCAGCAGGGTGTTCCCCCTTATATCAATGGCATCTAAGTCGACGTTATATTTGAGAAGTTCTTCAATGCATTCTTTTCTCTTTTCACTGCTATCATTCACCATGTGGATAGGCTTGGAACCGTCGCATGTTTCTGCTTCAACATTGGCACCATTAGTCACCAGGGTTTCAACCAGATGGAGATGCCTAAATTGTATAGCCAGGTGGAGGGGGGTAACCTTTTTCGAGTCAGTGGCATTGACATTAGCTCCTTTTCGTAATAAAAACAGGACTTCCTCCAAATTTCCCGTTTCGACAGCCACATGAAGATCGGTTTTCTGAGGATCCTCAATATTTTCTTTTGGAATATTGATGGTCTGTAAAGAATTTAAGAGAAATTAGGCGATTGTTATGAAGTTAATACTTATATATCAGGTTTTGTGAACAACAAAAATTCAGTCGGTCTATACAGGATGAATCTGTGACTCTTACAAATATTTAAACAATATATTATCGAGGTGAAAAGAAACATTTTTTTATACCATTTTTTTCGATTCAGCCCTGATAAAAAGATATAGCCATTTTGAGTTTTCATAATGAGCCATAGAGAAACAAGATTCCCTTCAGAATAAAAGCAGAATCTTTGACACTACACATATATGGTTCTTTCAAACAGAATTGCAATCAGTCAAATCAGTTCATGGTACGTAATGGTCATAATGGAAAAACTTGAGATGTAGGTGATATTTTGTGTTTAAAAAAGATTCATCAAATAAATGATAAACTATATTGCGAAATTCATTTCATTCGATAAAACCTTCAGTGAGAGAAAATTTTTTTCATCAGCCTGTATCTTTTAAACCGAGCCGATTCGGAAAAAATGGTTCAGGAAAAAAATGTTTTTTTTTGACCTCAAGAATATACTGTTAAAATGTTTGTACGAATCAAAGATTCCGCGTATACAAGAATTTTCAAGAATCATTGCAAATCTCTTTACAGAAAACTTTTATGCACTTACCATTTTGCGAGAATTGTGGTGTCTTGTTTTATTCTCTCTTCGCGACATATTTCAGGTTTTAAACACACTGTAGATTAAAAATTTTAACTGTACTGACACGATTGAAAAACGAAGCACAACTGTACAAAGACACCCATTTACGTTCATTTATATACTCGTAGGAATGGCTAGGTACGTAATTTTTTTCTGAGAACCGTAAGATGACCACCGAAATTTCTGCCCCCTTTCAAAATCTCAAACTACCTGACAAATGACAGTTAATGTTTATTTGCCAATTGGGGATAACGACCCTGTAATAATTTTGGGATGGGACTTAACTTTTCGGTTAATTTGAATTGAGATTAGGAAGGGGGCATTAAGGAATGTTTTTCTTGAATTGAAATTATTCCGAGAATTTTTATCAGGAATATATTTATGGAACTGTTGTGCGAAACTGGGTATAACGGCCCTGTAATAATTTTGGGATGGGACTTAACTTTTCGGTTAATTTGAATTGAGATTAGGAAGGGGGCAATAAGGAATGTTTTTCTTAAATTGAAATTATTCCGAGAATTTTCATCAGAAATATATTTATGGAACTGTTGTGCGAAACTGGGTATAACGGCCCTGTAATAATTTTGGGATGGGACTTAACTTTTCGGTTAATTTGAATTGAGATCAGGAAGGGGGCAATAAGGAATGTTTTTCTTAAATTGAAATTATTCCGAGAAGTTTTATCAGAAATATATTTATGGAACTGTTGTGCGAAACTTTCTAAATGCACAGTGACATGCAAGGAGAGGGCATTTGTAATTAGGTATCCTGTATTTTTAACTTGATTGGATCCGTAATTTTATAAATATTGGGATTTTTGAAGGGATCAAACAGCGCAGTATCTGGATGGGGTTTTGACTTTGAACAAGCAAAAAACCCTGACTTTGCTCCTAACATTTTTACCCTGAAACGTTCTAACACACTTTGAAAAATATGAACCCTTAATTCTTATCGAAATGTTTCAATCCTTTTTTCCTTATTGTTATTCTTCCTTCAGGTCATCCTAAGTTGGTCGTATGAAATAATAATGAATATAAACACATTTTCGATAAGCTGCACTCGTGATAACCTACAAGGTATAACATTTTCCTCCGGTTAAAAATAGACGTCAAGGTAGCTTCCATCGAAAAGGAAACTCAAAGGCAGTATCGGCAGGCGACCAAGCTGATAACAGCCACAAATCTTCGGATATCCTCACAGAATTCAATCTCTCATCCGTTCCTTCCACTCCACCTTTCACTGTCTTGCTTCAAGACATCGTCAAAAACGGACGGACTCTACTTACCTTCACAAGGCCGGGCGATGTACGTTTCCACGAGATACATCTATTTGTTTGTCAGCAGCTAATTGTCGTATCCTCATATTGTGTGCGTTTACCTCTAAAACTCATATGACCCGTCGTGCCCGTTCGGAGTTATGGTCTTCGAGAAAGCTTTCTCGGATTTTCAGCCTGCCGGTGGTATGTGGCCATGTATGTAGTTAATGTGGTCGATTGGCACACGTTCGAAATTGGCGAAATGCCTTCCGACACCCTCGGTTTGACTGTCGGTACCGGTTTAGGGGTGAGTGTCCTCGCTGGTATCTTGTCCGGGGTCTGTTTCATCATCGGATACAGGAGCAGGATTGGCAGAAAAAGGTAAATAAAATTGTATAGAATACGGAATCTTTAACTTGAACGGGAGTGGCAGTCGGCCGATTATTGTCACGTATACAATTTTATTTACCTTTTTTTGCCAATCCTGCTCCTGTATCCGATGATGAAACAGACCCCGGACAAGATACCAGCGAGGACACTCACTCGGTGAAATCCTGAATTTTTCTTCCATTTAATGTGTCTTGTTTCGTTCAAAACCTTCCCGAGAGAACTTAAAAAATAAGTTATAAATAAAGTCAATGTACAGTTAACTTTCATTAGAATTGGGATTTTCAGGATGTGCATTAATTTTTTACGCAGTGTATTTTAACGATGAATTTATTAACAGAAAAAAAGCATTCTTTAAATCGATATATACATTAATATAAACACAATTATTATTTACAATCCTCTCATATGGGACTTTGGTCGAATAATTGGTAAACCGATTGTGGTGAAATCCTTCCTTTCTGAATATATATCTTTAATTCTCCTGACTGTAAGCTCCCAGGTTTCCAAAACCTCGTCGAAGAAGGCTGATCGTGGTTCGCCAACCATCGCTGTAGAAGGATCAAGAGACGAGATAAGCGTCGGATACATATAAACTCGGCCACTCAGTATTTGGAAAGGTGTAAATGGGAATCTCCCATCAAATCTGACGGAGTTCTCGAAATGAATTAAATCCTTATCGAGACGATGCCACAGACATCTCAGCTCATCGTCAGAGTAGATATCCTGATGGATCTTCTCAGGAATAGGAATTCCATTCAGTGTATGGATGAAGGCGTATTTCATGATCAATAATTTCATTTTCGAATTTCCTCTCTTGATAGCCAGCTCGAACGGATTCAAATTCTGCTTGTTCAGCATGTCCAATCTTGCCCCATGTCGCAGAAGACAAGCTGCCATTGGCAGGTTCCCATAGGAGACTGCTTTGTGCAAAGGCGTCTCGCTGGCCATGTTTATCGCGTTTACGTCTATGCCACGTTCTGTGAGGATATATGTTGCTTCTTTGTAAATCTCCGGTTTCACATTCGTCAGCATCGCTAGGCAATGCAGACAATTGTTCAGTTTGAAATCGGTGTTGCTGGCATCGCTGGTGTTATCTAGAAGTAGCCTGATCAATTCAGGACTAGGCCATTTTTTAGCCATCAGCAGCAGCAGGGCGTTCCCCCTTATATCAATGGCATCTAAGTCGACGTTATATTTGAGAAGTTCTTCAATGCATTCTTTTCTCTTTTCACTGCTATCATTCACCATGTGGATAGGCTTGGAACCGTCGCATGTTTCTGCTTCAACATTGGCACCATTAGTCACCAGGGTTTCAACCAGATGGAGATGCCTAAATTGTATAGCCAGGTGGAGGGGGGTAACCTTTTTCATTCATATATATATATAAATATATATAGTATACTACTATATATATATATATATATATATATATATATATATATATATATATATATATATATATATATATATATATATATATATATATATATATATATATATATATATATATATATATATATATATATATATATATATATATATATATATATATGAACCTGTAGTTCGTTGTTACCTCCGTTAAGTTCATTGGGCGACCTGACCTCCGGGTGAAGGAGTTTTTTAATTGGAATAATTTTTGCTTATATATGAAGAGGGGAAGGTAAATAACAGGGGTACCTAAAGAGGGGAAGAGATTTTTATCGAAAAATTATTCTTCAAACCAATCAGACCTTACTACCTCCGCATATATTTCATATTAGTAGTGCGCTCTCACCTCCTGCAACGTTGCCAGATTTTAGGAGGACAGATAGTAAGGCAGGTTGAATTCTACTCATATATAGAATACAGCTGCTTTTCCGATTCATTCACACATATTGAAACCTGTAAATAGTTCGAGAACGATACTAATATTGATAAACTTCATACGCTAATAATTGATTGATAAGGATTCGGAGTAAATGAATTTGGACAGAAATTATTATCTTTTCTTCATGAATATCAACAGTTTTGAATAAGTATGCCATGTCTACGATACTTCGTCCGATAGGGGAGTTTAATAACGTATAGGTCCTAAAATGAATGATACATGACAATGAAATTTTTCGTTACATATAAGATTAATTCCAAAGAAAATTTTACCGAATTTGTTCTGGTATGAAATAGTTATCTAAATTTTGGGCATTATATTCACGACATGAGGAACTCCATTGAAATGTTTTTCCCGAATGAATCAACAAAGATATACGTTTTACTTTCAGCTTCTATACTTCATTCACTTTCATTTTAGCACAGGATTGGCCATGGAAATTGAATACCTTTCACTCTGTATGGTACGAAAATGTTGGGTTAAGACGCTTGTCAAAACATTTTTGAGTTTTAAATCAGTGCTACGTAGTCCGTTCTACGTGAGACTCTCAGTAATCACGTATTTCATCACAATATCAAATCACTTCGGAAAATATTGCGTCGAAAATATGTAACGAACATATTTATACAAACTGATTGAAGACATACCAAATCTATTTATTTACATGGAAAATAGAAGTAATCAGTAGCTTGAGGAGAGTTACTGTTGTTTATTTTCTTTGGCTGAAGGCTGAAGATGTTACATCAGTTGTAGAATTCAAAAAAATCAACACGAAGATGAAATGCATTTGATGCAGTGTTAGCATTGATTTGAATACTCATAGGTGGTAGGGAATGGGTATCTCTTGAAGAAATGAACGGATAATTACGAGAATGTTGAATTCCTCAACAAAAATCATCTTGCGTGAATGGTAGTCAAAATAATTAAAAGAAGTTTGAAGCAACAGAAGCTTCACCTTCAAACAAAACAACTGCCTAGTATTCATGTCTGTTTATTTTCAATTTATTGATATAATAATAATAATTATACAGGGTGTGGCGTAATGAATGGATAATATGGAGCCTGCGGGTAGAGTACTCTATGGCGGTTCAAATAAATATATTTTACGTTTGGCAAAAGTGCCTTGGTTTTCGAGATATTGGGGATTTTCGATGAATCACCCCAAATAATAATAATAACTGGATATTGACATTTTTCATCATAGCGGTTCAAAAGAAACTCCTTGGTTTAATGGCATTTCTTAATTGCTCGAGGAGTCTTTTGAAATTTTTCAGTACACAGGGTGTTTCACAAGTTAATGGACAAACGAAAACCGTGAATAGAGGGCATTGAGCTTAGTTCAAAAACACCTCATATGTGTGTCTTAGGCATTCCGTTTCCGATATAGAGAGGAGTTTATTCAAATTTCCCCAATTTTTGTTCGGCTATAACTCCAAATATTTTAGTTGGATTCGGCTAAAAATTCATTATCCGCTTAAACTTCTAAGTTTCAATAAAACAGAACATTAAAAGTTGACGAACACAGGACCGGACTCATTGAGGATATATTCAAATTTAAACTCATGCAAAACACTCTGTTTGTAGTTTTTCTCGTCATAATTTTGAATTTTTCAGGTATCTTCATTGATTTTCTCAAAATCAATGAAACTTTGGTATGCCTTTTCAGATTATTTCTAATGAATAATTGTTTGATCGTGAAATGTCTGGAAAAAACAGCGCTGCATATTGACTTTCACTTCACATTAATTAATGGGATGAATATGATCGCCAATCAACTGAGGAAATCTAAAAATGGAATTGGAAATGTTCAACTGAATTTTTTCGTTCTCAATATATGTCTTGCATTTGTTTTTGATATTTATAGCATATCTGGTTATTCAGATAAGTCATTAACAGTGATAATAAGCTTTATTATTGATAATGAACAAAAATAGAAATAAAAAACTACGCTATCATGATCATGAAAATAATAATTATAATTCGATATCTTCCGAATGAATCGCTTTTTATGGACAACGTGGAACTGAAGTAATTTTCCGAACTGATTTTCACCTCATTTGGTCTTTTAGTGAAGGTAATGATTGGCACTCACTGATTCCGTTATAGTCATTATTGGATCTATGGAAATCTATGGATTGTTCTGGTCTTATTACAATTTGTTATTGAAACATTGATGATATTCATGCACCAGCAAAAGTATTTATCAGTATTTCAGGTCATTTTATTAGAAGGGTAGGACCCCAATATTGGACTGCTAGATCTCCAGATCTGACACCCCGCGATTTCTTTCTTTGTTTTTATTCACACAACTAGTTGTCCATAGAAAAATAGATTCATTCTGAATATCAAGTTTTAAATTTTAGTTTCAAGATAGCGTAGTTTTTCCATCCATATTTGGATATTATCAATTTTGAAACATTTTATCCTTGTGAAAGAGTATTTTGAAGACCGAATATGGTATAATTGTTGAACACATTCAACAGAATATTCTTTGAAAAAAATCAATTAAGGATTTCTAAATACATTTTCATGAAGTGCTCTATTCCTTAGAGGCGTCTGACCAAAACAATTATTTCTAGAACATGATCAACAGGTGGGGCAACCCAAAAATCAATTCATTTTGAGACAATAATAATGCAGATAACAAAAAAGTTGAAATTATGATTAAAAAACTACATACATGGTGTTTTTATGAGTTTGAAGTTAAGTAAAGCCTCACTGAGCCCGGTCCAGATTTTTGTCGAATTTTAATGCTCTGTTTCGATGAAATTAACAACTCAAGGCTAAATATAAATTTTCAGTCGACTTGATCAGAATTTCAGGAGTTATAGACAAACGGAAATTCGAGAAATTTCAAAAAACCCCGAAGAAACCTATATATAGGGTGCCCCAAAACTATTGAATCAAACGTCACACCACGATAGAGTAGATCAAATACTATCGAATGACACCAATATTAGTTGAGCGAAAATGTACCGTTTCTAAAAAAACCTAACCTAAAGTTGCCGATTTTCGAACTATTTTTTCAGTCACAAGGACAAGGCCAATTTGTTATTAAGGATAGCGTTTTTCTCCCATATTATCACCCCTGTTTATTCTGAGTAATAAAAATCATGTAGAAAAAACAATTGTTTTAATTTACATTTACTTAGGTTATGGTTATCGATTAACTACTTAAAATAATTTCAATTAGGGGAGATGAAACAATAATATTACTTCAATATAATTTAAAATCGATATCCTTTTCCACAAACTGGCCCTGTTATAAGGAAAAATAGTTCGAAAATCGGCAACTTTATGTATTTTAATAAAATTCTGATTATTTTGGAAACGGTACATTTTCGTCGAACTAATGTTGGTGTCATTCGATAATATTTGGTTTACTCTATCGTGGTGTGACGTTTGATTCACTAGTTTTGGAACACCCTGTATATGGTATGATTCAGAACTCAGCTCAATGCCCTCTATTCACGGTTTTCATTTGTCTGTTTACTCGTGAAACACCCTGTATACTTCTTGTACTCTGAAAATTTTAAAACAAATGCCCTCACCGTCATATGAAAATTCAAATTCTTCTTGTTGTAAGAACCGTTCATCCTTTCACCCAACGCCGACCCTAGTTACATGGCCCGTTGAAAACGAAATCGGCATCTGTTTACTGCAAAACACGTGTTAACGCTGATATGAAGGGTTCAAAATTTTCTACCTGATTCGGGCTTTTTAGGAACGAATTGCTCAAGATGCCGAGTTCGAATAACATTTCGTTTTGCGTGTTATATTGGATAAAATTGAATTTATTCCATGGATGATTCGAGAATTATTGATGTTCAGAATGCTCCAGAATGATGAAAATTTTCAGATTTCATTGAAATTCTTGCGAAAATTATCTCGTGTATTTTCAAGTTTAGATTTTAATTCATTCAGAACTTTGAAGTTCGGCAAATAATGATGTAAATGATATAGATAACAGTCAATCACATTTCCTTCAGCGCAGTTGTTGTTTTGAAGAAAAAGCAGTAGATTCTCGCAAAATCCGAAACTCTACATGAGTAGGCCCAGTTGTTCAGTTCGGGATTAAAGTTTATCCTAAATTGATTTTGACATTTCAGTTCAGTTCTGTCAGGTTAGTCTAGGATCATCTTAAATCTCGGCCTTATCCTGAACTGAACAATCGGGCCTTATAGTGATAGCAACGTAGCATTAATTAACTCGGTTTTTTATTGGAATAATATTAAATTTTTATAGCGGAGAATAGTGGTTTTCAGCCTCGGTATTCACGAAATTCATTTTATTATGTTTTTTTTTTCATGTGAATCTGCCCGAAATCTTGGATCCCCCGACCTGATAGTTTCGTATATATATATATAAAATTTTCGGATTGGCTCATTGTCCTTGAATATTCATCACCATTAACATCTGAATTTTCTTATCCAAAAAATGTTTTTCTCTGAACAGGTTATTTTATTATATGCAATGTAACAATACTGATTATTCGTTATACTAATAGGTAGTATTATCTATATGGATCATTTCCATAGAGAGAAGAAATATCATTATGGACAAGACTCAAATCGATTCGTTTTCAGATAGGTAATGAAATAGTTCGCCAAATTCAGAATTATAGTGTTAGCTTGAGATGAAAGAAGTTCAACGGATGCATAGATATACGCACGATGAAATATAAACAGTCATAATCCCATTCGAGAGAGCCAAGATTGGTTCTCTTTCACGTGATTCTTTCCCCTACAAAGGAATGCGATAAAAAATCGTTGAGATATGCCGCCTGGCTTGCAATAATGGAGGAGAAAACGCGCTGCGCCTCTCTTTACTTAATTCCTCCGTATACTGATATTCCGCCTGTCTACATCTGCTTGCACAGTACAACGTTGCCATTTTCGGAGGTGCTAACAAGCAAAGAGTCTTTCAGAGCAATTCTCCGATATACAGCTCAGCACACTAGCGCCAGTGATATACACTCGAACTAAAAGATTGTTCAGTACATAAAGGGGGTGCGTTGTGACCTCAAAACGATTTTTTGATATGTTGGTCCCTGAAGCCTCCTGAATCTAACAAGCTAAAAAACAAGGCAAAACGTTTTCACCTCCGAGTTCGGAGGTGACATCGATATATATGAGGTGAGAGCGTTAAACGAGTTACTATTTTGGAGGTGGTATTAACACTTTATAACTATATATATATATATATATATATATATATATGTGAATGAAAAAGGTTACCCCCCTCCACCTGGCTATACAATTTAGGCATCTCCATCTGGTTGAAACCCTGGTGACTAATGGTGCCAATGTTGAAGCAGAAACATGCGACGGTTCCAAGCCTATCCACATGGTGAATGATAGCAGTGAAAAGAGAAAAGAATGCATTGAAGAACTTCTCAAATATAACGTCGACTTAGATGCCATTGATATAAGGGGGAACGCCCTGCTGCTGCTGATGGCTAAAAAATGGCCTAGGTCCTGAATTGATCAGGCTACTTCTAGATAACACCAGCGATGCCAGCAACACCGATTTCAAACTGAA